>NC_064641.1:668368110-668671140 GCF_023864345.2 Schistocerca serialis cubense | reverse complement strand
GATCAAGTGCGTTGCGCTGTTCCTCCAATTGTAGCCAGAACTGTGGAGAACTAGACATAACCGATATGGTAGGCAGTAATTGTTAGCTGCTGGTGTCGTCATTTCGTGCTGGGCAGGTACCATCGGCTGTAGCACCATACATGGGTAGGAGGTCGGTTGTAGTGATTGTACACCACTGGACGGCGAGTTACATCAACTGCGCGACGTCAACGGCATGACCCAAATGCCATCTATCCCGCACTGCTTAGCATCCAATGGTAAAGCTGATCTTAAGCTATCAATTTAGAGAGAGAGAGAGGGAGGGAGAGAGAGAGAGAGAGAGAGAGAGAAAGAGAGAGAGAGAGAGAGGAGAGAGAGAGAAAGTGAGTGAGAAAGACAGAGAGTGAATGACAGAGAGGGAAGGGGAGAGAAAATAAGGTGTTTTGAATAATAGAGGACGTTTGAATAAAATATTTTGTTTGTGGCTGTTTCTTTATTTCATTAGATGTGGAAAAAAGAATTTTGCTACATTTATGTATCTGGAAGGAAAATTGGCATTGGCCGTATTTTTTTTGTTTTTTTTTTTTTGTTTTGTTTTATTGTCAGCAAAATCGATTTTCGCTCACTTAGTGACCATCCTCAGTGCTGTAATATACAATTAAAATTGGTAGGCACTGGTATCAAGCTATAACCACAAGCTTAGAGCGATCACATAAACTCAATGCTGATTTTCCTTCCAATTCTATCCACTATTTGGCCGCTGTGCACACAGCACGCGATGGAGTCACCAAACAATTTATGTATCTTCAACATGTCCTTTCATCCTTCAAGTATTGGTCTTCTTGTACGTAGAAATTCTGTCTTAAGATTTCGATCAAGATTAATGCTTATTCGGATGACCGGGAACCTTAACATGAGTTCCAGTATTGCTGCGCTGACGTAAAGACATTCGTTGGCACAATGGTGGGTTCTTAGTTTTAATTCTGGAGGAGGCCGAGTTGACACTGCAATAAATACAGATTATTAGATCGCTCTGTTATAATTGAAGAAGATCATACACTCAACTCTGTAACAACCCATGTCCACAGGAATGTCATGTGTATTTTTTAGTGTCACTGAACACTAACGTATCACTTGGTACAGAACACGATAGTAGTCTCTTCTCTCTGAGTACCACTGACTATAAACTTTGCCACGTGGTTCTGTCTAATACAACTCTGACACTGCTGGCTCTGGTGAGACGATACTGTCCTCTTCAATGACGAGTGCACAGTAGAGCTGAGCGGCACTCCACTCTGACTAGGTAAGCGTTCTGCATCTTTGGCGTGTCTACGCCAAAGTCTTTCACTGGTCGCTGTGTCTGGCTGTAACTATGCTCATTTGTGGTTCTATCGGATGTACCAACTTTGCCGTGGGGCCTCGTTCTTCGGACGACACGACAATAAAATCATTTGGTCATTGCTACAGAGCTGTTTTCTGCAGTCCTCAAGCCATGCATTTTTCTTTCCTTAGAGCCTTGACATACAGACTTGATGAGGCTATTGCTTCCACTACTCCGGAATTGTTGACCAAAGTGTGGGAAGAATAACTAAAGTAGTAGCGATTGAAAATTTGTAAAAAAAAAAAAAAAAATAAAAAAAAAATAAAAAAAAAGGTTAGTTTGCCTTCAGTTTAATGTATGATTTGTTGTAAACACTCTAAATAATTATACTGTTACAATAAACAATTGAAACTCTGTATAGAGGACAATCACCATCCAAATGATAAAATGATACTGTAATTTATGTTAAGGTTCTCAGTCTTACGAGTAAGCAAGAGTCTCAACAGAAAGCAATGACAGAAGAAAAATTCGATATACAACAAATACCATATCACCATGTAAGGAAAGATAATTTCGAACTGATACTTCAATGTTGAAAAATCTTACTTTACTCGTCTACGGTGCTAGACAAAGCTAATTATCAAATCTCCTCTACTACAAAATTTTAAGCATGGCTGAAGCAGCATTTGTTGAAAATCTTCACGATAAATTATAGCAGCCAAACAGTTACAGGATAAGGATTTATAGAAATCCTTGACAACGATTTCGGTATATCTAAACATACTTTCATCAGAAACAAAAATACACCTGAACAGGATGACATCTTCATTAGCAAGAAACTTAGCAACATAACTGAGATAGAAGAAAAAAACTAACACTTATATCTTCAAGTAACCATGAAAATTACCACATTATTACAAGCATAAAAACTTTTAGTCACTTACTAAAACCACATCCTGCAGTGGAGGTGTATAAAACAATCGTGCCAAAGGCGTCGTCAGTAGTTAAAACTAAAATATCACCTCCATTTGTACAGCATAATTATGAAGAGATGGTGTATGCGAACACGGCATATTATCAGTACATAGCCTTTGAACGAGCGTGAAGAGGGTGAGGAAGAAGGTGAGAGGGTCGGCACTTGTGGTATGCGTGAGACACACTCACACATTAAAACCCAGGGATACAGCTCACGCGCGTCAAAATTTTAAAGGTTGTGCTAATTCAAACCCTCTGTCTTAATAAATAAAACATGTCAGAACCATTTAAAACACCTACATACAAATAGAAAACATGAACACCAATTTGCCTGTGTCCTAGTCTCAAGCAGGTAAAGCTTGCGCTAAGGAACACATCTAACGAGAGAGGGCACTAGTGTTATGCGCGAATCTCGCGCAAATTAAAGAGTAGGATACATACTAGCGAAAACGAACAAAATGTTGTAGTAAATCTAAACCATCTATTATCATGAATAAAAAACATAACAGAATCATTTAAATCACACATACACATCGAGAACAGCGAACAATAATCATCAAAACTACGTAAAATCCCCACAAGACAGGAAAGGAGCATCTCACCAGCATCAACAGACAAGAAAACTAGCTTCTAGTCGGCCAAACTATATGACATTAGAACAAGAAGGGGTTTGAAACTATCCAAAAAGTTTTTGTTTCTAAGCTGCACCTGTTCGTTAAGAATAAATCCATCTTTCTGAGATAGATGTTTGAAAATTTCTAATTCCGCAAACAGGTCCAGTTTTTAACCCTTAATCACTTCGTGTGGCAATTCTCCGTCATCCAGTTTACGTGGCGTATGCTGTAAGAGCATTAGATGCCCAGCAAACGTTGAACTGTATACGTTTCCCCCATTTTTGCCTGGCATGTGTTCTTTATATTTTACTTTAATGGGTCTACCTCTCTGTCTAACGTAATAGTTGGGATAGTCCTTACATGTAATTTTGTAAACTCCGGATTTAGTGCCAAGTTCTTATCGTGCCCCAATACTATGAATCACTCTTTGTTTTAAGTTATTATTTACGGTGAAGGCAACTCTGTAACCGTATTGCTTCTGTAGAAGTCTCCTTGTCTTGTATGATACGATCACGAAAAGTGGAACAGAAATAAAGTTATTACCCGGCTCCTTACCACCCTGTTATCTCCTAAGGTTGAACATTTTACAGCTGTTTTTTCCTAAAAATTTGATCAATTAACATAGGGTCGTATCTATTGTTAATAGCTATGGATTTTACTAAAGATTTTTCTTTTTCTAAACAATCCTCATCTAAAGGTGTGTTCACGGCACGATGAACTGCAGAGTGAAAGAAGGCAATTTTTTGAGTTTGTGGATGACAAGAATCTGCTGGGATAATATTGTTGGAAAATGTATTATTACGAAAAACGTCGAAGCTAATTGTGTTGTCAACTAACTTAAGCTTCAAGTCAAGACAATTGAGTTCTCTCTCATCGTTTTGAATCTCTTTTGTGAAATTCATTTTCTCGTGAAAACTGTTAAAAATATGAAACATTAGTTGCAGATCTTGGTCTCTCCCTTGAAATATTATGTCATCAACGTAACGAGCATAGAAAGAAATAAAACTTACTGGAAGATTAAAACTGTGTGCCCCACCGAGACTCGAACTCGGGACCGAACGAGGTGGCGCAGTGGTTAGCACACTGGACTCGCATTCGGGAGGACGACGGTTCAATCCCGTCTCCGGCCATCCTGATTTAGGTTTTCCGTGATTTCCCTAAATCGTTTCAGGCAAATGCCGGGATGGTTCCTTTGAAAGGTCACGGCCGATTTCGTTCCCAATCCTTCCCTAACCCGAGCTTGCGCTCCGTCTCTAATGACCTCGTTGTCGACGGGACGTTAAACACTAACCACCACCACCGAACTCGGGACCTTTGCCTTTCGCGGGCAAGTGCTCTACCATCTGAGCTAACGAAGCACGACTCACTCCCGGTACTGACAGTTTTACTTCTGCCAGTATCTCGTCTCCTACCTTCCAAACTTTACAGAAGCTCTCCTGCGAACCTTGCAGAACTAGCACTCCTGAAAGAAAGGATACTGGCAGAAGCAAAGCTGTGAGTACCGGCCGTGAGTCATGCTTCGGTAGCTCAGACGGTAGGGCACTTGCCCGCGAAAGGCAAAGGTCCCGAGCTCGAGTCTCGGTCGGGTACACGATTTTAATCTGCCCGGAAGTTTCATATCAGCGCACACTCCGCTGCAGAGTGAAAATCTCATTCTGGATAGAAAGAAATCATATTACCCAACACGGGATTAAGCTTGAAAAAATTTCTTTCTAAAGCATTCACAAAGATGTCAGCTATCAGCTAACGGGCAACCCATGGCTAAGCCGAATGGTTGCTCATACATTTTTCCATTAAACTGAAAGTAATTTTAATCGAGTACAACCTGCAATAGTGACATAAGTTTTGACAGTTGCGACTGACGTAAAGTTTTATGTTGTCGAATGTTATTTTCAATAATTTTAAGAGTGATATCTACCGGAACATTGGTGTATAAACCTACAACGTCGAACTAAACCAACCGGGAGAAGGTAGTGATATTTACCGCTTTTAGCTTGTTTATTAACTCAGCACTATTTTTAACGGAATAATTGTTTTAAAAAACGAAGGTTGCTTTGAGTTTAGTGTGTAAGAATCTCACTAATTTATGATGTGGACTCTTTATTCCATTAACGATTGGACGCATTCGGTGTTCCCTTTTGTGTACCTTAAATTGACTTCCAAGGGTAGGTGCTCTGGGGTTCTTGTTAATTAATATTTCTTTTGAAACTCTTTCATAAGACGTTTAGTTTCACCTAAAATATCCCTAATTTCCTTTTGCAATGTAGGGTTAGGATCCTGCTCGATTTCGGAGAACCCATTTTCCTAAGAAAACGCCGAAGTTTTAGCAATATATTCGCTTTTGTGAGCTACAACGAGCAGATTTATTACACATACAGCTTCTTCCGCTAAAACATAAAAACTAATTCAGCAGTCACGGAAACACCCTGAGTAAGGCCGTTTGCAATAATGGCTGAAATGTTGGAGAATTTTATATATTAATAGTGCGACCATACACCCTGAAGATCACCCACTTAAAGGCGTTTTGGTCCACTTCTGGAAAGCAGTTCAGTAGTGATTTTCGTGCCATGGATTCGACAAGTACTTGATAAGTTTACAAAGGTCTGTGGCACCAGATGCCTAAGAATACGTCATAGACTTCCGGTAATTTGTGAGCTGTTAGTTTGTGGGTGCGGAGCTGAAGCCCGATAGCGTCCCAGTTGGGTTTCATCCGATTTCGATAAGCCGAATCCGATGGCCAGGACATCAACGTGAGTTCACTATCATGCTCCTCAAACCATTGCAGCGCGACTCTGGCCTTGTGACACGGACAGATATCCCGTTCGAAGATTCCATTGCTGTGAGTAAGACATCAAACATGAGGAGTTACAGGTGTTCTCTAATAACGTTCACGTAGTTGATAGCTGTCATGAAGCCTTCGAGTACTACCGCAGGTCCTGTGGAAGCCCACCATAACATAATACTGCTTCTACTGGCCTGCATGCATGGTGTGCTGCATGTTTCGAGCAGCTCCTTCTCCTGGATGACGGTGTATCTGGAGACGACCGTCGATCTCGTTTAGCAATAAACAGGATTCATCAGACCAGGCGGAAGGATTCCACTGATCGGCGATCCAGTCTCAATTATCCAGTGCCCTTTCTAATCATAAATGACATTGTTGTTCGGTCAATGTGGGAACACGTAGGGGCCCTCTGCTGTAGATCACCATGTTCAACACCTTGCGCTGAACGGCGTGCTCCAAAGCTCTTGGGCCTCCGCCATCGATATACTGTGTCATCACATCTACCACAGATCGCCTCCTGTTCGACTTTAGATAACGGACAGGCCTCCGATCCCTATGTTCTGTGATGAAATATGGACGTCCAGCTTCTTGACGCTTACTCGTGGTTTCAGCATTCTTCAACCACTTTCCACAGATGCTCATGAGAGTAGCACACGAACAGCCGACTAGTTTCGTCGTTCCCGTGTCGTTCCCAAGCACTCAGCCACAACAACCTGACTTACGTCAAAGTTGCTGAAGCAGGCGGATTTCTGCATTTGCGCCACTTATCGTCGCTAGAATGATTTCCCCTTCGTCTCTGCTCCGCTCATGCACTTCTCTTACCGCGTCACCTGCCCTCAGTGCCACCAGGCAGCATACGATCTCGCGATGGGTAGTGCCATAATGTTTTGGCTCGCCGTGTATACAATATGTAGTAATTTATATTGGAGCAGAGTGACCTGTTTAAAATCCGACCAGCTGCGGAGCTCATATTCACGTCAAGAGCAGGGAGTGGAGCAGAAGCATTCCCCACTGGGAGCGTATGGAAGTGAGTTACCAGCTCTGGCATTTGCTTTATAACCAAGGGAGACCACCCGAAGGACAAACTTTGTAGACAATACCAAATGGAGCGCCGGCCGGTGTGACCAAGCGGTTCTAGGGTCTTCAGTCTGGAAACGCGCGACCGCTACGGTCGCAGTTTCGAATCCTGCATCGGGCATGGATGTGTGTGATGTCTTTAGGTTAGTTAGGTTTAAGTAGTTCTAAATTCTAGAGGACTGATGACCTCAGCAGTTACGTCCCATTGTGCTCAGAGCCATTTTGAACCAAATGGAGCCATTTTTATTTTGAATGTAACGTGATTCATCCCATACAAAATAAGAAGGCCTATTTCGATATTATCTGTATCTCTGTGTGCGCAACACAAATTGAGGCCTGGGTTCACATTTAATTCAGTATACCTCGCTCTTCTAACGTCCGAAGTAGGATTACTTCCAAAAGACTTTGGATAAAATCAACAGGGAACGAGCAAACGAGGGTGGAGGAGGGAACTGGTGACACGTAATTTTTTGATAATGGCGGCGGAAGTTAATTGTTACTGCTCCTGAAGATTGTAGCGTGCGCGCGCTGCAGTCTAATCTTTGGGTATCGAATGGACAGCCCCCGATAGGTAACAAGAAGTGCATACGAACACTGTACGTATGGAGATAGCCTCACAAAATTCGATATTCTAGAAAGATATAAAATTATGGAGTCCAGTGGATAGTGTTACTAACAAAGAGACTATCGGTCTATCGCATCGAAATAAAAGAATTCGTTGAGATTCATATTACAGACTGATGACGTCAGATCCTGATATGACGTAGAACAGTGCCGATATATTTCCAGGTAAGCGTTGTACCTTACAAGTGTTGCAAGTGACCATCCGAGTTTGTAGGTGCCCTTAACTCTAGGGGCAGCACACTGCAGCTCGTCTCGCAGATTCTCATCACCGGCTAAGCTCGAAGCAAATGAACACCTCAGGGCCGCAGGGGAAATCAGGAATTAAGCCGACACTCTAGGAGTCAATTAATGTCGTGTCTCGGCAAAGGCAACTTGTGGGAGATGGCTGCGTACCCGGGCGAGCTGCTTGCTTTTTATACAACCATGGAAAAAGGATATTGCAGCGATGTACATTTTCTTTCAAACTGATAAAATTACACGAATTTTCGATAACTGTTTTTTTTTCTTTTATTTATCTCGATGTCTTTCTTACACAGCTAAATCGTTCACTTTACTGTAAATCCTGGGTTTAATTAAGTTCTGGGAGTATAGTAATCGTCAGATTAACGTGTAATGCCAACCACGAAATCCATGTGAACAGCCTGTTTGCCTTAATCGAGTTACCTAACAGTCTGCAGCCTGATCTGCAAGTAACAACAAATGGCTCAGAGCACTATGCGACTTAACTTCTGAGGTCATCAGTCGCCTAGAACTTAGAACTAATTAAACCTAACTAACCTAAGGACATCACACACATTCATGCCCGAGGCAGGATTCGAACCTGCGACCGTAGCGGTCGCTCGGCTCCAGACTGTAGCGCCTAGAACCGCACGGCTACTCCGGCCGGCGCAAGTAACATCAGTATCATGTTCGCTACCTTCAACGACTTCACTATTTATCAAAGAGTACAGACACTCGAAGCTAAAGTTGTACAGATTTCCCAACTTTATGAGATTCGTATGACGTATTTGTTTCAGGGAAGTGGCAGCACTACATTCATGACGTTTCTTAATTATTACACTACCTTTCTAAACAATACGCTACTGAATTTCAGCTATTGTCTGGAACATCGAATCGAGAAACCTGTAATTATTTTATAAAGTTAAGAAGTATGAAGTTATGTCTAACGTTATTTTCACCGATAAGAAGTATGAAGTTATGTATAACGTTATTTTCACCGATAAGAAGTATGAAGTTACGTTGAAACATTGCTTTAGAAAAATTTATAAATGTGCTGGAAAACCACTACGTTATTTGATTTTCAAACAGGTGACCAAAACTGAACGTACTCAGATCTAGGGTCCTAAATCTGGTTTGGTGTTGCCCTCTATGCTTGTCTACTCTGTGCAATTCATCCTGAAGCAACTAGAGGGAGATGAGATAGAGGTTTAGGTAGATATTGTACCAGGCGCGACTGAAAAGTTCGATGGCTAGTATCAGAAATTAAAAGAAACAAGAGCTACAAACAAAATACCGTTACTAACGTTCAAAACATCATCATTAGCTACAAAACACTTTTAACAACTGTTGTAAAGTTGTTGGGAACAGTCTGCAAACGCTTCTTGCGAAGTAGACTTTCCAGCCTCCCAAAAGACGTCCTCGTAACAAAATCAAGATGAAGGTGATGTTGATCGCGTTTTTCGACAGTAAGTGCTTGATCTGTCATTAATTTCTTCTTGAGGGACGCGGTTAGAACAATGTACACCATGCCATCGACCGTCGCTTGGTCTCCGGATCGTACCATCTCCTGAAATGATACGGATATCCAACAACTCGTGATCACAGTGGTTCTGTCGACTCCACAAGAAGCGTTTTCTGACAGTTTCCAACAGCTTTAAAACCGATGTCAGAATTATGTTGTCGCTAATGGTGATTACTTTTAAGGCCAGTAAGGCTACTTTTTGTAGCTCTCCTTTCCTTTATTTTGTGAGAGTCTTCACCGAAATTTTTAAACGCATCTTGTACATCGTCTGTAGCAAAAGTCATTAAAAACTGGGGAATGTACTGCCTATCACTCTTTCCCTATCAGACAGGAAGTTGGATTCAATTGCTTATGTTCCGTCCCCAGATAGTGAAGGCATCGGGATTCTTCACTTATTGCAAGTGTTTCATCACCTAACTTGAGAGTGTAATAAAAGAAAAACGGACAGAGGGAAAGCCACGAATCGGCACTAGCGAGTACATGCCATTAACTTTTAACATATTGGAGAAAAGACACACATGTGAGGTAATCCTGCCTCAAAGTTTTAACGAGTCCAGTCACATTTATGAGTGACTTGGCGAACTGTCACCTTGCAGTAAGACAAGTAACGAAACAGAAAGTACTTCGGGGACACAATAGTAACGAAGCAATGACTAGAGAGAGCAATGATTACTTAACCAAGAAGAATCAAGAAACTGAGAGACGTAAAGCGTGAGCTCCTAAATACGATAACAGAGACAGGGACTGAACGACAGAACTTACTGCATTACGTTTGGTGGAGTTTCCATGCTGCATTGTTTGCATTTACTAGGCAACCTTGTATTTTAATAACCGTTTAAACTTTGTGTCGAATTGTCTGTGCTCTCTGTAGATTAGCTCAGACGTCCTTTGCACAACAGTTTTTAGCATGGACTGTGACTGCTGTGTTCGGATGTGGGCTGAGTTGGCATCTCTTCGCTCCCAGCTTCAGGCAGTGTTGGCTTCGGTCACACAGCTTCACGCTGTTGCCAATGGGCATCACTGTGGGGGTCCGGACGGGGGTTTGTCGGGACGGTCAGCTCGTCCCACGCATCCCCCGATCAGACTACGGCGGTGGCTTCCTGGGATACCGCTCACATTGAGGCTGGCTGGCCCCTCACCCATGGTAGAGTGGGAGGTCGTCTCGAGGTGTGGCAGGGGCGAAAGACATTCCGGAGGGCTGAACGGAAGGCCTCTCCAGTTGGTCTGACGAACTGGTTTCAGGCTCTGTCTCCGGCTGATACTGATCTTCGGCCGTACATGGCTGCTTGTCCCGTTCCAGAGGTCGCCCCTCAGTCTGCAATATCTGGGTGGTCGCAGAGGGTGGGCTTACTGGTAGTTGGGAGCTCCAACATCAGGCGCATAATGGGGCCCCTTAGGGATATGGCAGCAAGAGAGGGGAAGGAAACCAATGTGCACTCCGTGTGCATACGGGGGAGAGTCATTCCAGATGTGGTAAGGGTCCTTCCAGATGCCATGAAGGGTACAGGGTGCACCCACCTGCAGGCGGTCGCTCATGTCGGCACCAATGATGTGTCTCGCTATGGATCGGAGGAAATCCTCTCTGGCTTCCGGCGGCTATCTGATTTCGTGAAGACTGCCAGTCTCGCTAGCAGGATGAAAGCAGAGCTCACCATCTGCAGCATCGTCGACAGGACTGACTGCGGACCTTTGGTACAGAGCTGAGTGGAGGGTCTGAATCAGAGGCTGAGGCGGTTCTGCGACCGTGTGGGCTGCAGATTACTCGTCTTGCGCCATAGGGTGGTGGGGTTTCGGGTTTCGCTGGATAGGTCAGGAGTCCACTACACACAGCAGGCGGCTACACGGGTATCAGGGGTTGTGTGGCGTGGACTGTGCGGTTTTTTAGGTTAGATGGCCTCGGGCAAGTACAGAAAGGGCAACAGTCTTAAAGGGTGTGGGGCAACGTCAGGACATGCGGGGACCAAGTAGCAATCGGTATTGCAATTGTAAACTGTCGAAGCTGCATTGGTAAAGTACCGGAGCTTCAAGCGCTGATAGAAAGCACGGAAGCTGAAATCGTTATAGGTATGGAAAGCTGGCTGAAGCCAGAGATAAATTCTGCCGAAATTTTTACAAAGGCACAGACAGTGTTTAGAAAGGATAGATTGCATACAACCGGTGGTGGCGTGTTTGTCGCTGTTAGTAGTAGTTTATCCTGTAGTGAAATAGAAATGGATAGTACCCATGAATTATTATGAGTGTAGGTTACACTCAACAACCAAGCTAGGTTAATAGTTGGCTCCTTTTACCGACCTCCCAACTCAGCAGCATTAGTGGCAGAACAATTGAGAGAAAATCTGGAATACATTTCGCATAAATTTTCTCAGCATGTTATAGTCTTAGGTGGAGATTTCAATTTACCAGATATAGACTGGGACACTCAGATGTTTAGGACGGGTGGTAGGGACAGAGCATCAAGTGCAATTATACTGAGTGCACTATCTGAAAATTACCTCGAGCAATTAAACAGAGAACCGACTCGTCGAGATAACATCTTAGACCTACTGATAATAAACGCACCCACACTTTTCGACTCTGTAATCGCAGAACAGGGAATCAGTGATCATAAGGCCGTTGTAGCATCCCTGAATATGGAAGTAAATAGGAATATAAAAAAAAGGAGGAGGATTTATCTGTTTAGCAACAGTAATAGAAGGCAGATTTCAGACTACCTAACAGATCAAAACGAAAATTTCTGTTCCGACACTGACAATGTTGAGTGTTTATGGAAAAAGTTCAAGGCAATCGTAAAATGCGTTTTAGACAGGTACGTGCCGAGTAAAACTGTGAGGGATGGGAAAAACCCACCGTGGTACAACAACAAAGTTAGGAAACTACTGCGAAAGCAAAGAGAGCTTCACTCCAAGTTTAAACGCAGCCAAATCCTCTCAGACAAACAGAAGCTAAACGATGTCAAAGTTAGCGTAAGGAGGGCTATGCGTGAAGCCTTCAGTGAATTCGAAAGTAAAATTCTATGTACCGACTTGACAGAAAATCCTAGGAAGTTCTGGTCTTACGTTAAATCAGTAAGTGGCTCGAAACAGCATATCCAGACACTCTGGGATGATGATGGCATTGAAACAAAGGATGACACTCGTAAAGCTGAAATACTAAAAACCTTCTTCCAAAGCTGTTTCACAGAAGATGACTGCACTGCAGCTCCTTCTCTAAATCCTCACAGTAACGAAAATATGGCTGACATCGAAATAAGTGTCCAAGGAATAGAAAAGCAATTGGAATCACTCAATAGAGGAAAGTCCACTGGACCTGACGGGATACCAATTCGATTCTACACAGAGTACGCGAAAGAACTTGCCCCCCTTCTAACAGCCGTGTACCGCAAGTCTCTAGAGGAACGGAGGGTTCCAAATGATTGGAAAAGAGCACAGATAGTCCCAGTCTTCAAGAAGGGTCGTCGAGCAGATGCGCAAAACTATAGACCTATATCTCTTACGTCGATCTCTTGTAGAATTTTAGAACATGTTTTTTGCTCGCGTATCATGTCATTTCTGGAAACCCAGAATCTACTATGTAGGAATCAACATGGATTCCGGAAACAGCGATCGTGTGAGACCCAACTCGCCTTATTTGTTCATGAGACCCAGAAAATATTAGATACAGGCTCCCAGGTAGATGCTATTTTTCTTGACTTCCGGAAGGCTTTCGATACAGTTCCGCACTGTCGCCTGATAAACAAAGTAAGAGCCTACGGAATATCAGACCAGCTGTGTGGCTGGATTGAAGAGTTTTTAGCAAACAGAACACAGCATGTTGTTATCAATGGAGAGACGTCTACAGACGTTAAAGTAACCTCTGGCGTCCCACAGGGGAGTGTTATGGGACCATTGCTTTTCACAATATATATAAATGACTTAGTAGATAGTGTCGGAAGTTCCATGCGGCTTTTCGCGGATGATGCTGTAGTATACAGAGAAGTTGCTGCATTAGAAAATTGTAGCGAAATACAGGAAGATCTGCAGCGGATAGGCACTTGGTGCAGGGAGTGGCAACTGACCCTTAACATAGACAAATGTAATGTATTGCGAATACATAGAAAGAAGGATCCTTTATTGTATGATTATATGATAGCGGAACAAACACTGGTAGCAGTTACTTCTGTAAAATATCTGGGAGTATGCGTACGGAACGATTTGAAGTGGAATGATCATATAAAACTAATTGTTGGTAAGGCGGGTACCAGGTTGAGATTCATTGGGAGAGTGCTTAGAAAATGTAGTCCATCAACAAAGGAGGTGGCTTACAAAACACTCGTTCGACCTATACTTGAGTATTGCTCATCAGTGTGGGATCCGTACCAGGTCCGGTTGACGGAGGAGATAGAGAAGATCCAAAGAAGAGCGGCGCGTTTCGTCACTGGGTTATTTGGTAACCGTGATAGCGTTACGGAGATGTTTAATAAACTCAAGTGGCAGACTCTGCAAGAGAGGCGCTCTGCATCGCGGTGTAGCTTGCTCGCCAGGTTTCGAGAGGGTGCGTTTCTGGATGAGGTATCGAATATATTGCTTCCCCCTACTTATACCTCCCGAGGAGATCACGAATGTAAAATTAGAGAGATTCGAGAGAGCACGGAGGCTTTCCGGCAGTCGTTCTTCCCGCGAACCATACGCGACTGGAACAGGAAAGGGAGGTAATGACAGTGGCACGTAAAGTGCCCTCCGTCACACACCGTTGGGTGGCTTGCGAAGTATAAATGTAGATGTAGATGTAGATGTAGATATTCATGTTGCAAAATGGTGTGATTGCTTGGCAGCAATCAACGTAGTTAATTCAAATTTCCTATCACAAAACATATCACCGAAAACCGGACGGTCTTACAAAAAGGCTATATCCAATAAAGTGGAAGACAATGTCAGGGTATAAAAATAGCGGTAACCACTACTATCCGTGAAGTGTTGAGGCCTAGATTCTGCAACCAAACGGGTGGAGAGTGACTCTCCATGCTTTTTGTAAACTCAGACATCACACCGCAATGTGCGTCCACGGCTAAATGAAAGGTTCCTATAGCAAATGTGGCCGGTGGTGGATGCGGAACAGCTACTACTGTCTCGGCCCAGGGAGGTGGCGTGGAGTCTTGGCGCTCAACTTGGGACATCTCTGAGAGCGCCAGTATTCCAAACGAGGATATAGTTTCCCTCCACGACGCTGTGGCTTAAATTCAAACATAACGATCCCAGAGAATCAGTGAATTTCGCTATGTTGCGTACGTTCTAAATTAATTAAATGGTGAATACGGAAACACCTTGCCCCTCCAATCGATGGCTCAAATGGTTCAAACGGCTCTGAGCACCATGGGACATAACATCTGAGGTCATCAGTCCCCTAACTATCCTAAGGACATCACACACATCTATGCCTGAGGCAGGATTCGAACCTGCGACCGTAGCGGTCACGCGGTTGCAGACTGAAGCGCCTAGAACCGCACGGCCACACCGGCCGGCCAGTCAATGGTTCTCCATGCATGCAGCCGTTTCTGCTATTCACTGGCAGGGGAAAATTAAATTGATAAGTTATTGATATCGTTTGATGACATTTCAATAGATTGATTCAGTGTGCTCGGATTGTGGCAAAAAACTCGAATCTGTGTCAGAAGTTAAGAAAGTAATTTTACTTGACTGTCTCTCTTTGTGAAAGGGGCTGGCCCAGAACACTGTAGTGACATCGACAGGTGCACTGTATCCCTTCAAGAAGTCTCTCTGCAAATGACTGCAAATGACATCCTCTAGAAAAAAGTGTTGAAATGTGTGTGACTTCTTAAGGGACCAAACAGCTGAGGTCATCGGTCTATAGACTTACACACTACTTAAACTGAATTAAACTAACTTACGCTATGAGCAACACACACACACTCATGCCCGAGGGAGGACTCGAACCTCCGGCGGGAGGGGCCGCACAGTCCGTTACATGGTGCCTCAAACCGCACGGCTAGTCCGCGCGGCCATTATCTTGAACCTACGTACTCTACTCTGGAATAATTCTGTGAAATTTTTTCCTTTTGTTTTTATCCAATGGGTTCAAGGTGATTCTAATCCGTGCTCACCACCGTTCACCAATACTATCTTATTCAAACTATATAGAATTGCAAATCATGCAGATGTATCAGAGAGAACTGGGAGGAAACTGTTGTCAGCTGAGATATTTCCGGGATTTTTCACACAAAAAAATAATGCAGTGTTTTACTGTGCTATCTTACGAGATCAGGAGATAGAACAAACTTCTTTGTGTCTTTGCTACGTATGTTAAGTAGGAATCACAGCTACTAATGGAAGACTTCCTACAATTAATTCCCGTAGTAAGGTAACCGTGCGTTTTCGAAAAGGATCGTGTCTCCTATCCTGGTATATACACTCCTGGAAATGGAAAAAAGAACACATTGACACCGGTGTGTCAGACCCACCATACTTGCTTCGGACACTGCGAGAGGGCTGTACAAGCAATGATCACACGCACGGCACAGCGGACACACCAGGAACCGCGGTGTTGGCCGTCGAATGGCGCTAGCTGCGCAGCATTTGTGCACCGCCGCCGTCAGTGTCAGCCAGTTTGCCGTGGCATACGGAGCTCCATTCCAGTCTTTAACACTGGTAGCATGCCGCGACAGCGTGGACGTGAACCGTATGTGCAGTTGACGAACTTTGAGCGAGGGCGTATAGTGGGCATGCGGGAGGCCGGGTGGACGTACCGCCGAATTGCTCAACACGTGGGGCGTGAGGTCTCCACAGTACATCGATGTTGTCGCCAGTGGTCGGCGGAAGGTGCACGTGCCCGTCGACCTGGGACCGGACCGCAGCGACGCACGGATGCACGCCAAGACCGTAGGATCCTACGCAGTGCCGTAGGGGACCGCATCGCCACTTCCCAGCAAATTAGGGACACTGTTGCTCCTGGGGTATCGGCGAGGACTATTCGCAACCGTCTCCATGAAGCTGGGCTACGGTCCCGCACACCGTTAGGCCGACTTCCGCTCACGCCCCAACATCGTGCAGGCCGCCTCCAGTGGTGTCGCGACAGGCGTGAATGGAGGGACGAATGGAGACGTGTCGTCTTCAGCGATGAGAGTCGCTTCTGCCTTGGTGCCAATGATGGTCGTATGCGTGTTTGGCGCCGTGCGGGTGAGCGCCACAATCAGGACTGCATACGACCGAGGCACACAGGGCCAACACCCGGCATCATGGTGTGGGGAGCGATCTCCTACACTGGCCGTACACCACTGGTGATCGTCGAGGGGACACTGAATAGTGCACGGTACATCCAAACCGTCATCGAAACCATCGTTCTACCATTCCTAGACCGGCAAGGGAACTTGCTGTTCCAACAGGACAATGCACGTCCGCATGTATCCCGTGCCACCCAACGTGCTCTAGAAGGTGTAAGTCAACTACCCTGGCCAGCAAGATCTCCGGATCTGTCCCCCATTGAGCATGTTTGGGACTGGATGAAGCGTCGTCTCACGCGGTCTGCACGTCCAGCACGAACGCTGGTCCAACTGAGGCGCCAGGTGGAAATGGCATGGCAAGCCGTTCCACAGGACTACATCCAGCATCTCTACGATCGTCTCCATGGGAGAATAGTAGCCTGCATTGCTGCGAAAGGTGGATGTACACTGTACTAGTGCCGACATTGTGCATGCTCTGTTGCCTGTGTCTATGTGCCTGTGGTTCTGTCAGTGTGATCATGTGATGTATCTGACCCCAGGAATGTGTCAATAAAGTTTCCCCTTCCTGGGACAATGAATTCACGGTGTTCTTATTTCAATTTCCAGGAGTGTATCATGTTGTATGAAGTACAAGCAAGATCTGTATGGCCAGATATATCAGCCAGACCGTTGGGAATTTTCATATGAGATTTAACGAACACGAAGGTCTGGCCGATTCCAGGTCAGCTTCGACAATGCATTTGAGTGACAACCATCAGCAGCTGCAGCAGGTTAGCGATAACACAACTATCTTACACGCTGCAGAGAATCGTGAGATACACAGTGTTCTGGAAGAAGCAGAAATCTTAAGAAATCTTCGCTTCCATCCCCTTGATACTACTAATGAACGCAGTGACCTGCATCACTAAGATATTTTAGTTAATTATGGCTTTATTCAGGTAAGTTAAGGTATGTATGTAACGCAATATTTTTCCTTGATTTTGGATGTACAGGTTCTCTTCCCTGCTGATGTTGTGATGCTTCCGTCACCTTTCTGCTGTCACTATAAACAGTTTACTAATCGCATACCTAATTCATACCGCGCCAGCGTTATGGGTCGGTGCGTTCTTAGTACTCACGGATAGGAAGTATTTACTATTTCATAGTCTTCGGGTATTAGCGTTCCCAGTCGGGGCGGTATGAGGGAAAGGTTTTATGGAATTAATGTGAGTAGTTTCACACAATATGCGTTTTCACTTCCCGTTTTCATTGCGTCTTACATGTTTTATGACTGGTGACATTCCGTGGCCGGTCGTGATGTCGGTTATTGCGATTTTTCTAGATACCCTTTTGTACCTTTTTGACACAGAACTTTTGTTGTATGACAACATTGGGCTACGGATAACCTCAGGTGGTTAAGTGACTTTATTTGTAATTAACGTACTATTTACACCAAACGATGAAACCGCTCTGAATGCAATAACAGATTTAGGATTCAGAACTCGTTGTACGGCTTCTTCATTTTACAAAATAAACTTCCACCATTGTGGATACCCCACAAGAAGAACCCTTCACACTGCAGAATAGGACTCATTAAAAGTTTGCCCCTGCAACTGTATCTACAGAGCCATGTAGCCAAGGTGAATAACTTCAAAAAATCGTCAGGTCTTTCAGCCTACCGAATTGCACACAGCTTCTTCATAGTATTTTGTTGACCATCACAATAGTTAGCACTACTTGCAGTTGCCCTGTCATTGAAGGAGCTTCATCGTAAACTTGTCCCCTTAGATATCGAGTATCTATCATAAATTTGTTCAGCTTTTCTAACAAAGAAAACGCTAAATCTGTTCCAGATAAATTTAATAAGTTTTGTTAACTCTAGGTAATAATCCGTTAGCAGCTGCGCTCCATAGTCAACATACGCAGCAAACACACAAAGAAGCCAGTTTCCCAGTCTCATCAGACAGTACAGAAAACTACTGAGATTTATTTATAATTTCAACAATCGTTCCAGGAATTATTGCATTACATGATTCAATAATTTCATTTTGTATGATAGGAATTGTGTACCTATTTCTTTCTCCACAACATCTGAAACTGATTTCATCTCGTTGTTTGCATTGTCACGATACCTTAATACAGGCAGAAAGTTTCAATATCAAGTACGTTTTCAACAGAAATCTCAGGTTTCTTTTTTGTAGATAAAAATAGCTCAGCATCAAAAATGTATTTTTATGGTACTGATTTGTTGTGTGCCGGTCAAAATATTCTTCCTTCCAGTTGTTATATTTCTTTTTACGGTGTGAACCTAGAGGTTAAAAATTCATTCCAGTCACTGACTTTCAAATAAGACACAAAATTTGAAGAAAGCCACTTCATCGACGGCAACGCAAGCCATTTTCGTTTAGACAGCCATGCATGTTGATATCTGCGAATTTGTCTCTTTTTTGATAAAGTTTTGAAACAGAGATACGTATGTTTCTTCTGGGCCCACATAGTGCTTAACGTATTTCAGATCAATCAGCATTGCTTAAGATACTTCTATCAACCAACAAAGAAATATTTTTTTTTTTTTACACATGGGACTCGAAATAGAGAAACTTTGACCAATCCTATCTATCCTTTCAATTGACTACATCAGACTGAGAACAAGAAGTGAAGTTAAAGCTAGCTTACTGTATTTCTGACATATATTGTACACATTCTTTAAGATCTTCATTTGGTGTTTCCAGTTTCGTTACTTTGAAAAAATGATTAAATTTTTGCCTGCGGAGGTCTTTTTTGAGCAACTGGATCCCAAGAAAGAGGCAACAAAATGTGAAATGTACAGTGTTGAAATGTTGTGACACTGTAGGCCTAAAATAATCATTAATACTTTGTGTTAAAGTAAAAGAATGAAAGTAGCCTCAGTAAAGCGACCTCAGTAAAGCGACTTTCTAGAATATTTTTCTAATATGTAATCTGAAAAATGAAAAATTACAAAAATGAAATGACTAAAATTCCACTGACTGACTTTCGTAACTTTCCAAAAGACAGACTTATTCAAAAAAAGTACATCACCGTAAATTTTTATTAGGCAGATAGTAGATTTCGACAGACGTTGATATAAGCTGTCGGCACTAAGTTAAGTTTCGAAGAAAGCAGGAAGGAGCAAGGTAGCTAGAAACAAAGTAAAAATAACATGGTCACTACGTTGAGAAGGGGCGTAAGAGGAGGGGAATGTCATCTGTCTGTTATGCAATGTGCGACTTTGGCATTTATGCGATCACATAATCAGCAACTAAGGTGTAAATTACACATGGTAGTAACAAGGTTAAGTGAAAGTATATCATAGAGTTGTTCATTTTCTAACACTCGTTACTCTATTTATTTTTCTCTTGACACATACTCGAGGCCGCCGCGCTACGATGTGGCTACAGCATTAGATTGCTGAATTTGACAGCAGTCGTATGCATAAGACAGGATACACGAAGTATATCGACAAATGGTTCAAATGGCTCTGAGCACTATGGGACTCAACTACTGTGGTCATAAGTCCCCTAGAACTTAGAACTACTTAAACCTAACTAACCTAAGGACAGCACACAACACCCAGCCATCACGAGGAAGAGAAAATCCCTGACCCCACCGGGAATCGAACCCGGAAACCCGGGCGTGGGAAGCGAGAACGCTACCGCACGACCACGAGATGCGGGCAGTGTATCGACATGTACCGATAACAAATAGAGACCTGAAGCTCAGCTTATAGCATGGTGCACTTCTTGCTTCAACAGAGTTAAATAAACTCTTTAATGTCGAATTCTCGAATTTGCATCATATCAATGTTTTGCTAATAATTGGAAGTTTAACTGTTTTTCAACAACAGTGCCAGTAAGTGTTCACTGTTCATGAAGCTACCAACGTTTCTAACAAGTGCTGCATTCTCCTGGGTGTTTTGGGTACCTCCAATGTGCCACAGTTTTTGATTTTTCTCTTTCCAGGCAGTAAGCGATTAATCTAATACTTATTATGTCATTTTTACCGTGAGCGACCTTAAAGTCAATTATAAAAAGTAAAAAGTACAAAAACTTCATGGCTCTGGGGGAGAGGGGGTGGCTTGAGCACCTTCGTGCCTCCTCTCCGCCCCCCCCTCCCCCCCCCCCCCGCCCTTCCGCACACACTGTCCCTGCTTCTGAATCACCCTTCACTCCCTGCATTTTGTACTTTTACCTTCAGTATTCCAGTCAAAAAAAGCTAACAGGGAATCTACAAATGCTATGGATGTAGGTTTACCTACCTTCAGCCTATCTTCTAAGATAAGTCATACGGTCATTATTGTGTGTCTGGAATTAAAACCAATCTTCCATAAGATTTTGCAAGATAATCCTTCACATATATTACAAAATGTCTAATTGCCAGTTAATGTTTTTTAGAGTGTCACTCGAAACTTAGACGAGTGAAGTTGGGTATGAAGAAAAGTGTGGGCTGTAAAATGTTTCCTGTCACACTCTATGAATTGTGGCGACTCCTGCTGAGCCTGGAAAACATAATTTTTGCGCCAGATTATCGTGGAACTTCACAGCGCCTTAAATTCCTAGTAGAGGAAGAATGGACACACAAGCTGTGTTATGAATTTCGTGAGGAGACACTAGTGGGGAACTTACAGTAACCATATAATCAATGTATATTTTTACAGCTTCGTATAATCTAGTGATAAGGGGGAAATGGAGAAGTGGAACGAATTGTTACTTAATAGGACCACTGCAGCGTCAACAGTCGCGCAGTTGAGTTAGCCTTATTTAGGGTCATGCTATCCTGGCATCAGAAAGATAAAGAATTTTTGAGGCTTTTGTGGCCACTTGTTGACGAATTGCGTATAGGCTTTCGTCTGGGCATCTTGGTATTTTTTTTCTTACATTTCATCAGCATTGAGTTTCTGCCATTGTCAAAGATTCACAACGAGCAATGGAGGGTGAATCTTTGACAATGCCAACTTCTCTTGATGGAAAAATAGAAAAAATATTTAAACAAACGCCGGCCGAAAATCCCAAGACCAAAGCCAACAGAAAAACGCATATCATAAGTATGCTTGCTGATTGTTCTTCCCTCAGTTAATAGTTTGAGACTTTGAGTTCTTCCACACGCGCCGGTCGCAGTGGTCTCGCGGTTCTAGGCGCGCAGTCCGGAACCGCGCGACTGCTACGGTCGCAGGTTCGAATCCTGCCTCGGGCATGGATGTGTGTGATGTCCTTAGGTTAGTTAGGTTTAAGTAGTTCTAAGTTCTAGGGGACTGATGACCTCAGCAGTTAAGTCCCATAGTGCTCAGAGCCATTTGGGCCATCTTCCACACGCGTTTTAAACCAATAATTTTCCGCATTGGAATATGGAAGACACTTTATTAGTTACGGCTTTATTTTCTGTTATCATTTCATCACAGATCGTGTGACATCAGGAAAGCAGGCTAAGTCGAATAATTTCGTGAAGGTAGGAGTTACGTTTTATATCCCGTAATTTTTGTTCCTCAAGAGGCACAATTTTTCCTACTCGGCAGCTATATATCCAAACCTTTTTGGTTTTGGTTACGACCATCCAGTTTTGGTTTTTCCATGATTTCTATAATTCGCATCAGGCGCACTTAAAGATACTTCCTGTGAGTGGATGTGGTCTCCCTTCTTTCCCAACCTTCTCCAATGGGAGCTTCTGATAATCTTATTGTCTATGGGACGTTAAACCTAGTCATGCATCGGGTGCCTCACCACACTTACGGTGTGCTTAAATGACGCATGGACTTTAGCACTCCAACCTGATAACTTTACCTTATGGTGTTGCGACTTGCGACCGTAGTTTCGCAGTAGTTGTTAAACTTTCGATAAGACATTACCAGCAAGTTTCCTACAACAACTTATATCTTCGTCTTTCTTCGTATGCTTGTTTTTTACACAGATACACAGCCACTTGACATGTCTGTAGTGTATTTGCACTCTTGTAACTGGGTGGAGGATGTAGTTTTTCCAAATAACATGACATTTGACACGTGTGGAGATTTGGAAGAGTGTACAACAAATGGCGTTAAAGAATGTCAAGAGATAATGAGTGCTCCCGAGACCACTTGCTAGTGGACTCAGGTAATACTCATAAACGACTGTACAAATTTCCGTGACATACGGTCTGACACATAAAACATGGCTGCCGATCTGCTGCAACAGAGACTACGTCAGAATCGTTCACTTAGGATGGCCAATAAAAGTGGCCTCCCCTCAGAATTCTGTCGTACGTCTAGCAATATAAACGGCATGGCAACGCTGTACGATGCGAGAGTGTCCAGAGAAAGTGGTGTCTTCTTCTCGACCTGCTGTGTTGCTATGCTGTATGAGCTGGTGGTCTAGTGATTCTATGTGAAGTCTCTCGTTCGAGTCCACTCCTTTCCCTATATTTTTCAATCGCACTCCGGTTGACTGCTGAAATTAACAGTTTGTTGTAACTTCAAAGATAATTCGTTTCAGTTTCTCACCCACGCGTATGGTGAACGCCGCACGGTGAACCCCCATCTGCATACTTGAAATTCTAGTATTTGTCTTGCAGTTACTGATTGGATCTTGCATACTTGAAAGTTAAGAACGTTGTTCAGGAGTTGTAAAATAGACTCGCAAGTCGAAAAATGTCTTAACATATGAAGCACATTATTCGCTCTAGATTTAACAGGAAGAAAGTGGTACGAGTCCGCAATGTAAACGGAAAGTCGCGAGTCTGTCTCCACTCATTTCTGTATCTTTTTCGACCGCATTACGGTTGTCTGCTAACGTCATGAAATCTCTAATGTAATTCGCATCAGGTTCTATTCCACCAGTAATAGGAAAAGCTTCCAGCAACTGTTCCGAAAAATAGCTCATGGCCACGTCAAGAAGAGAACGGTTCACGACCGGCAGTTTCTTCGCCCTGCAGCAGCCAGCGGCTAACCGCTACCGACAACAATCCACACACCACCTGACACCGTCCGACTAGCTGAGCGTGTGGCGGCGCCGTAAGTGTATTTATCAGCTGTCAGTTTCTTATTTGAAACTGTAGTATTTCTCTTGCAGTTACATACTGCATTTTTGCATACCTAAAACTTATGAGGGTAGTTCAAGCGATGGAAAATAGAGTCGCAAGAGGAAAAATGTCTAACATTTACAACATGTTCGCATTGGGTTCAGTAGAAGGATGAAGCCAGCGAAGGCAGCTCGAAACCTTTGTATTTTGCATGTGGAGCGAGTGCTTTTGCACGTAACACGTAAGACAAAGAATTTCGTGTTCGCAGAAAGATTATCCTGGAATGAATAACTTTCCCACATTCAGAAAGTCTTGATAACTGACACATGCGGTGAATTGCGACCATCTAAACGTTGTACGATATCTGGGTCCGACAGGCAAGGTTCAGAAATCGGGTGTAGGAGTACGCCACAGTCCAATTTAAAGATCAGGAATCAAAGGGGTGACTATTATTGCATTTTTGCTCCTTGAGCATTGTGATGCCATATCAATATTCGTGACGAGTTATAATGCCTTTATTTTAACTCCTTAAAAAGAAGTTAACTACTGAATTCTAAAAAAAAGATAAATACTCGAGGAAAGGGCAGTGTGAACAAAATATTTTGCATCTGGTGGCTCAAAAAGGCTGTTGCGCACTAAGATCGTCTCCCCATCGGTGTGGTATTTGTTGCTATTAACTGAGTCACCTTCAGTTCGCAGTGTAAGGCAAACGACTGCAAAACTGCAGCACATGATCCTACTATACGACAACGCACCGTGCTCCTTTCACATACGAAATTGTCAGTTAGTTTGTTTGGGACATCATCCATCAAACAGTTCTTCTTCTGCTCTTACACCCTCAAATGTTTACCTTCTCCAATCCTTATCCTTGACAAGAAAATATGTTTCTGGTCGAAAATGCCCTTCAAACCTGGTTTGACATCATCTTTAACACAGAACCAGTAGGATTCTGCATGCGTGGAAACGATAAACGATGTGAACATTACCAGGCTTTTCTAAGTAATGTGAGAAAATGTACATTTGATGATTAATTTACTTCGAATGTTTTTTGCTGTTTCAATAAATTATTGAGAAATGCTATCGAAATACGCACTTGCTAGTAAAAATTAAATAGAACTTCCCACAATAACCTTATGCCAGAAGCGTATTTTAATAAAATAGAAGTATCTGTAACATGAATGTGATTATATCGGCATGAATCAGTAAAATTTTGGACTTCTAAACAGTCCGTGTTTACTTGGTGTCCTGTGCTAAAGTCAAGCAGTATGGAAGTGAGCCATTTCACAACTAAAATCGTGTATTCAAAAAAACTAAAGATTTTGTAGACAGAAGTGGAAAGAGGAATTATTAGTTGTACACTATCGCCTTTACACTAAGAGATACTGGTAGTACAATGATTAGTTTTCGTGGAGGAGCTTTAAGATTTTCTTATTGATTCTCGATGTGGCTGCTTATAGCGCTATAACACAATGGCTTTCACTGAGACTGGAAACATGAGCATAACCAGCCTTCACTTTACAGGTGACCACGTTACCCTACACTAAAAAAGCAGTAGTAATTACCTCTTATTAGGTTACATGTGGACACGACAGATAAACGCTGAAGCGTCAAAGAAACTCGTATCGGCACGCGTATTAAAATACAGAGATATGTAAACAGGCAGAATACCGCGCTGCGATCGGCATCTTCACTCGTGTACCCTTTATGACTGCACGACACTAGACTTGACGCCTCGCCTGGGCCCGTCAACAACGACATTGGACTGTTCATGACTGGAAACATGTTGCCTGGTCGGACAAGTCTCGTTTCAAATTGTATCGATCGTATGGACGTGTACGGGTATGAAGACAACCTCTTGAATCCATGGACCCTACATGTCAGCATGGGACTGTTCAAGCTGGTGGAGGCTCTGTAATGGGGGTGAGCAGTTGGTGTGATATGGGAGCCCTGATAACGTCTTCATACGACTCTGACAGGTGACACGTACGTAAGCATACGTATGAAAAGAAATCCACTACTGTACAGCTACACTATTAATGATGAACAGCTGGAGACAGCGTCTGCCATAAAATATCTAGGCGTAACTATCCAGAGCGACCATAAGTGGAATGACCATATAAAACAGATAGCGGGAAAAGCAGATGCAAGACTCAGATTCATGGGAAGAATCTTAAGGAAACTCATCCACCAAAGAAGTGGCTTATAAGGCGCTTGTTCGCACGATTCTTATTTGTCGTCTATCTGGGATCCCTAACAGGTAGGACTGATAGAGGAAATAGACAAGATACAACGATGAGCGGTGCGTTTCTTCACGGGATCGTTTAGCTGCCGTGAGAGCGTTACGGAGATGCTAAACAAACTCCACTGGCAGACGTTACAAGAGAGACATTGTGCATCATGGAGAGATTAACTACTGAAATTTCGGGACAGCACTTTTCAGGAGGAGTCAGACAACATACTACGTCTCCCCACATACATCTCGCGTATTGACCACGAGAAGAAAATTCGAGAAATTAGAGCCAATACAGAGGCTTACCGACAACCATTCTTCCCACGCACTATTCGCGAGTGGAATAGGGTTGTAGGGATCAGATAGTGGTACTGAAAGTACCCTTCACCACGCACCATCAGGTGGATTGTGGAGTATGATGTAAATGAAAGCATCCTGTCTGATCACCTGCTTGCACTCATGTTTATTGTGCATTCCTATGGACTTGGGAAATTCCAGCAGAACAATGCGACACCACACACTTCCAGAATTGCTACAGAATGGCTCCAGGAATGCTCTTCTGAGTTTAAACACTTCCGCTGGCCACCCAACTCCCAAGACATGTTGTTGAGCATATCTGGAATGCCTTGCAAGTGCTGTTCAGAAGAGATCTCCAACCCCTCATAGTATTAAGGACTTACGGACACACCTACAGGATTCATGGCGTCAATTCCCTCCATCACTACTTCAGACATTAGTAGAGTCTATGCCACGTCGTGCTGCGGCACTTCTGCGTGCTCACGGGGTCCTACACGATGTTAGGCAGGTGTACCAGTTTCCTTGGCTTTTCAGTGTATCATAATGTGGTAAACGAGCTTAGTTGCAATTTCCACGTGGAATGACATTCCTGGACATCTGAAATTGGTAACTTATGGCAAACCTCATGTGAAATTCACAAAACTTATTCAGTGGAAATTACTTGTAAAATCAAATGAATTTAGCAGGATAATTCCGTGCCATCTGGGAAGTAACTCGTCGGTCACAGAGTTTACAAACATATTCTCCCTTGTAGCAAAGATTTAGTCTTGCCTGCAGGAGGATAACAGCCGTTGTGTTTCTTGAGCTACGTTGGATGTGACTCCAGCTTGCGTCTCAAAGACGTGGCTGCCGGTGCTCGGAATACCAGAAGTATCTCACTGAGATTTATTCCCATTTCTGTAACTAGGTTTCCATACTGTATCACTGCTGCTGACAATACCTAAACGCACTAACTGCATACTAAATACAATACATCAACAACTGTAGCAATGATTTTTTTCTGCCTTAAGGATTACTGAAACTTAAAGGCTTGCTCATCAGACAGGTTTCGCATCTTTGGAGCGTTCTAATGGTTATACTGTAAATGATGTCATTGTCACAAATGAAAATATAACACAGCATTATCAATACAACGTGTTGAAACTCCACAGTGAGGCTTGTTAAGATACAAACAACATAAAGTTCCATATCAACGAAGTCTGCTGTGCACAGAAATGGTATGTCATGACTGGAAAAGCGAGCTCAAATAGGAATAGAGAAATTCAAACCACCTAACATGAACGTAGCAGCAGCTGTCCTCAGAACACGGAATAAATAACACAGAACGCTGACAGTAGGGGCCTAATGTAGAGAATAAGTCGTTCTTAACCAAAACAGTCATTCAGTCCATAAATATTGAAAAACGACATACCATAGACTCATAGTAATTACAATATCACTACTTCTGATGCTTTCTCATTAAAAGCGAAAAGCGCCTATATTGAAGAGCGTTTCAACTTGCAATACACTTAAGACAGAAGTGCAGCACTTCACAAATTACGCATAGTGTAATTAATCTAGTCCCTGATGGTTTCATATCAATGACGCCTCTATGAGAATTATCCAGGTATAATGAGATGGCTGTGATACTAGGTGGTTCCCTCTAGCTGTGCCAGTGGATCACCTCAAGGAATGGCGACCATGCCCTGTACGAGTATTTATTTCCCCTCATCTACATGAGTCTGCATTCCCCAAAATCCTTATCCATCCAATACCTAAGCAAGCCTCCACCTCTTCGCAACCCCCATCCGACAGCATGAGAACATAAGATCCAAATCTTCCCTGAATGAAAATTTCGAACTGCAAGGCAAAGTACACGCCAGACAAGTAGAGTTGCAACCTCGGAATCTTGCAATAAAATGTCGATCTGTGTGGTGGATTCTGGAGGAAGGGAGGGGGTGGGAGGCGGCAAAAAGTTGCCGTCTCATCAAAAGCAACTTGAACATAAATTTCTTTGTTGTAGAATATAATATTCGCACCATGAGGCTAAAAGAACATCCCTGATTTCTAGAACACAACGGGACGTACTGGGAATCAGTGAGACAAGGCTCGAAGCCGGAGCGACTACTGTCCTCTCATCCTATTTCAGAATAGCTCTGACGTAAATTCGCACAATGGCGACGTAGCTCTGCTGATTCACAACATAAAGGGAATACCTCACCATCAAGACCAAGTGCATTCCAGACAGAGTGAGCTACGTGATCCTTGAGTCGAATGCTAAGGCTAGCTTCCAAATTATTTTTCCCTACCTTCCTACTCTCACTTCAGCTGATGATGAACTAGAACTTTTCTATGCAGATCTGACAACATCAAAAAATTCAGAAACCAACTCATTTTCTTTCGTTCCTGTCCATTTAATGAAAAGACAGGAGTGAGATCTAAAGGAGACCGTTCCTTCATTGGACATTTTGGACTTACAGCGCGAAACAGAGAGCTCATATGATAAATTTTCTTATCAGGTTTGGACTGTATGAACACATTTTACAAGGAAAATCCGCAAAGGAATTGGACCCAGAGAAGCTCTCACGGCAAGTACGAAATAGATTACATCCTCAAATCGAACAAAGGAATGTGACCAGACATAAACTGCTTCAACGCAGTTAGCAGCCATAAGCTAGTTGACACTCGACTCGAGGAAGAGGAATTACCAGTACTATTCGAGAAGTAGTAAGGAAAGAAAAAAAGAAAGAAAAAACACGCACCGAACAGGCTTTGAAGGTCCTACGGCATGAACTGGCGTCGTCTCATCCTCAGCTTCAGGCGTCACCTGATGCGGATACATTGGGGCATGTGGTCAGCACACCGCTCTCCTGGTCGTTGTCTGTTTTCGTGACCAGAGCCGCTACTTCTCAGTACAGGAGCTCCTCAATTGGCCTCACAAGGGTTGAGTTCACCCCGCTTGCCAACAGCACTCGGCAGATTCGGACGGTGACCCATCCAAGTGCTACCCAAGAGACAATGTCTAACTTCGGTGATCTGACGGGAACCTGTGTTACCACAGAGGCGAGGCCGCTGGAGCAGTAAGGAAAGTCGTTGCACTTCAGAAGCAGAAAAGTCCAAGATTCAACTTCGAAAGAGAACGTTTTATAGACGAAAGGTGAAACACTGATAGAGCCGCACCCACATACTGATATATCTCGACAAAAACGTAAAGAAGGCAATCGGAAGACATCAGTGAAAGCAATGCACAACACTGATCGAGTAGACCATCTATAATCAATGTGAACATGCCAGTGCCGGCCAGTGTGGCCACGCGGTTAAAGGTGCTTCAGTCAGGAACCGCGCGACCGCTACGGTCGCAGGTTCGAATCCTGCCTCGGGCATGGATGTGTGTGATGTCCTTAGGTTATTTAGGTTTAAGTAGTTCTAAGTTCTAGGGGACTGATGACCTCAGATGTTAAGTCCCATAGTGCTCAGAGCCATTTGAACCATTTTTTTGAACATGCCAGTCCTTCGTGCCCTTCAATCAAATTGGATATTTATCATGCACAACATTCGACAGTGCAGGAAGAAATTGTAAGTGAAACACCAGAATTATTAAAAAAAACTGTCGAGGACAATCCATTACTGACAAACCAAAGACTGCATGAAGAACCACGAAGATTTTTATGAATAGGGGTTCAGAAGAAATGGAACCTACAGATAAAACTGAACTGGAAACAGCTCTGAAGCAATTCAAGAACTTCAAGTTGTTAGCAGAAGATCACATCACGAGCGAGATGCTTGTAATTGGAGTAGAAACGAAGAAGCACTCATCGCTCTCTTCAGTAAAGTTCTTGAGGAAATGGAGATTACAGAGTCATTGAAACATATAGATGTCATTCAGCTCTTCAAACAAAGGTGACAACACGAACATCGAGATTTACAGGTCTATTAGCCGTTTATCGATATTTTGCATGCTGCTAATAAAATGATTACGAACAGCTTTGCTTAGAAATTTGACTTTTACCAGCCAATCGAAAAGGCGGGATACAGAAAGGGATTCAGTACTTCTGACCATATCCTAACAATACACACACTGACACACTGATAGATGAACGGAGAATAATGACCCCATTCACATGGCCTGTATAGACTACTAGAAGGCGTTAGGCTCTATCGAAATCTTGTTCTGTTTCGTAGATGAATCTACACTGAGGAGAATTTCTTATCCACGAATTGGTTGAACTCGCTTCTTTACTCCTACTTCTTTCTTATAACTGGGATCTTGTTTTCCTACATATGTACCCTCTCGAGTTGAATGTTAATACGGCTCCTGCTCTAAATTGATTTGATGATGTAATACATGTCACTATTAACTGTACCGTTAAGGAGTCTCCAGATCCACTTCCTTTTAAGATTTTCTTGTAAAATACGGTCATTCATTACAGTTCTTTGTTACGAAAATTCATCATCATTTGTCCTCTCTGTTTTCAAGCAGAATATCCAAAATTTCCAATAAAGGGATAGTCTTCTATGGACTTCACCACTATCTTGACCTTAAAATCGCCGACTGCTGACTAAATTGTGGTGGTCTCTGAATTTTTTGCTGTTGTCAAATCTTTATAGAACTGTTCTAGTTCTTCATCGGATGAGGTGTAAGTAGGCGCGTAGGAACAAAATATTTGAAGGCTAATCTAGCTATTCAACTCAAGGATCACATAGATTACTGAAATGGACATGGTGTTAAAAAGGCGATCGCTCCTGTTGTGAATTAGCGGAGTAACGGCGCCAATATGCGAAGTTATGTCCGAATTATTCTGAAACTGGAGGAGCCGAGACTTGAGGTTAGTAGTCGCTTCGCCTTTGACCCTCGTCCCACCAATTTCGTCTATGTCCCGTTTGGTGATGTGTATTTCGTGTTTGAAAAAGTGGAGATGTTCTTCACGCCTCGTCGTACAATTGTTATACCATGCGGAATACAAGGTTTTGTTCCAGTTATTTTGTAGTTCACTTTGATTACTCGACATTTTGTTCGCTCCGCCTCCTCTCCCTTCCTCCAGTGCGAGATACTGTACTTGCCTGGGGTGTGCTTGTTTTAAATTTCCACATTTTCGTTCTGGGAAGGTTTGGACCACATTCTCTTATGTTGGTCCATTGTGGGTTGACAAGTGGTTGGTTATATATGAATTGATAGATATTCGGATGGATAAGGGTCTTATTGGACGTTACCTTCAAGATATGGATCGTATGGCGCAGGATCGTCAATACTTGAGATGATCTTCCTCCCTGTGGATTCGTGTCACAAATGCCGCATACACCTCGATAATTCTCGTATGAATGTTGTGGTAGACTGAAATCGTAGTTCGTATAAAACAGTCAGCGACTAAATTAATATCACCGTCCGTGGACTGTGACGTTCTGCATAGAAAACTACAACCATGCTCAGTTTGGTTCTCTCTGTCTTACGGATAGTGCAAGTCGAATAGCTCTTGGACATAGACGCATTTCTCTTTTATTGAGAAACTAGCTGAGTGACAATACTGTAATCATTGCGACTAGATACGTTTTGTTCTTCTTCTAGCATTTGTAGACAGGATGACAGTTTTGCTGAAGGATGATGTATTCTAGACATTAGTGTCAGCGTTCTGTGTTCCCTGTTGCACTATCTGGTGATAACTGCTTCTCCTTTCATGTTAGCTGATTCGATTTTCACCACTCTGTCTCGAGCCACTTTTCTCGGTCATAGTGTATTGTTTCCGTGCGAAGTAGAATTCGTTGATTCGGAGCTTTGTGTTATTCGTACTTTACGAAACCTCTCTGTGGAAGTTAACGTTTTGCAATCAATGGTGTGTTGTTAAATTTACATTTGTATTGCTCTGTATTGGGAACAGTGCTAATGACTGCTTCCTTGATAAAAGTATTTTCGAAGTCTCTCATTATCAAAAAACGTCTTACATACTCATGATGTTTAGAGTATAACCACTGGAACGATGCAAAATATGAATTCCATTTGGTGAACGAGGTTTTCGGTTAATTACGCTTATGACAGAAAACATAAATAACTGTTACAATTGTTGTTTTACTGTATTTAGTTTGTCGTCGGTGCTTCTGTGTATTATTAATAACTACGTTCCAGTCCCTAAACCTAGATACGCAAATGAGAATATATTCCGGCCCTTGGCAGCCACGTCTTCGAGACGGAAACTGGAGTCACGTACGAAACGGCCCAAGGAACACATCAGCTGTTATTCTTCCTGCTGGTAGTAAAACTGAGTCCTGGCGGCAACCAATGATAAGTTTAGCAACTCTGTGACGACGAGTTACTGCTGGATAGCTCAGAATCATCCTTCTAAATTCACATGTTTCTATATGTCATTTCCATTGAATAATCTTTTGTTACGATGTATCTATCGCACCCGCTAGTCGAATAATAAAGGAGAGACAAGATCCACTGAATGTACATTTTTAACCATTCAGTTATCGCGGTATAAGCAGTCACATCAAGAATCAGTAAATAAAGCTTAAGACGACCTCTCCATCAAAAGTCGTCTTTCTACATCCAGTATTTGATCGTGTAAAAGCAAAGAAGTTACGATACTGCTCAAGTGACAATGCCTCGTTCCACTTCTGCCTAGATAATGTTTGGTTTTTGTGAATATACGGTTTTGTCTATGAAGTGCCTCATTTCCGTACTAGATGAGAATGACACAGGACAGCAAGTAAACAGACCGCTTCGAAGCCAAGTGTGAGTTTTATTTTACTAATTTGTGCCGATACAGGCATGCTTGTGTTACAGATACTGTATGTTTTATTAAAAGAGTTCGCCGTCATAAGACTTTTGTGGTAAGTTGTATTTCATTTGTATTAGTATAGTGCCTCTTTCAACACCGTTTTTCATTGATTTAGTGAGCACAACAACAACGATAACAGATAAATTAATTACAAAATAAATATTTTTCACATTATCTAAACCAGATAGACAATGGTCAAGTACATTACCGATTCTACGCCTGTAGAAATCTATTCGTTCTGAGCTAAAGAGTCGCCAATCCAAGTTCGTAGTGCATTTTCGACCAGAAACAGATTTGCTTGACAGTTGTTCAATAATAATCGAAGAAGGTAAACATTTGAAGAATAACTAATTGATAGTTTCGTTTGTCAAATGAGTAGAGTGCGTTATCGTGTAGTAGCAACATGCGTAGCACTTTCGTCGGTCGTTAGCCTTACGCTGTGACCGACATGTGTCTCAGTTGTCGGCAACAAACACCAGCTGCGATGAAAAAACTCCTAGGGCGACGTTTGTGGTACATAACACTCTTTTTTGAGCCACCATTTGCCAAACATTATTTTCACATTGTTCTTTGCTCAAGTCTATGGTCTCTTGTTAGGGTTCACCCGTTAATTTCTTCTTAAGGAGGTAACGTAAAGGCATCATAGCTCATCACTGGTGAGAATAAAGCATAACAATGCTTGAATTGCTCCCCCATACTTCTTAGCGAGAAAAGCTGAATATACTGCGTTCGCCAGCCTGCACGCATTGCTCGTTAGCTCTTTCGGCGATTATGTTTGCATATGTACTGCAATATAGATCACTTGCTGAAGGTGCGCCACTGCACGACAAGTTTTCCACCTGAGCTGGGAGTCTCCAGCTGAAAGTGCCACACAGTGGTCATGACATCGCTTCGAACAATGAGTTGTAAAAATTTTTATAATGCACAGATTAAAATAACGTTTCTGTCCCAACCTTCTAGACACATACACCTTTCAAACAATGCAATTAAGAATTAAATTTTCGATCATTTTGAATGAGAATCTGGCCTGAAGTGAATGACTTGGATTTTCTTTCTGTGGCGTCCGTTCGGCGTCCAGATTTTATGTCGAAGACTGGACATGGGTCGTACCATATGCAAGCAGCTTATACATCTCTCAAATTCATCTCTCAAATATACATCTCTCAGATAAGAATACCTTGCCGAATCAAAGATCTTCTACTATTTTGCTATAACGAGTGCAAGTAATGGTGAAATACATGAGGGAATATTAACTAATGAAAAAGAAATCAGTAGCAAGCCAACCAATAATGAGCAACTAAATCGAAATCGTTAACTGTCTGTCAAATAGAACACATTTAGATGCATTTGATTACTAATTATTCACTGGTTACTCATTTTGTCATGCCAAATGAAATATAGGCTCTGGAAAGCAGGAAGGAAAGGTGTTTAGAGACGCCTGGAAAACTATTCAGTAATTCCGTCGACTATGACTTCTTTAATAGTAAAGTTTGTAAAGAAAATCAACGCAAGGTGTAATCTTGTGGTACAAGTTTGTGAAGGTGAATGTGCTTATTATAAATAAGGTTAGAGTGTGTGTGACTGGTTGACTGGATCAAGTGGAGACGTTTAGCTGTAGCTGATCATTTAGAACCAGCTACATTATCCCACACTTCCTTATCGCAGTCACAATGGCGTCCTCATCTCCACAATACTGTACTTGTATGACATTATTTGTTTCTAGTTCCCTCCTTTATTATTACATCCATACAACTAGTATATTTTAATATCGTATGTTTTCGTAAGGTGCTGTGTTTGATATTAGACATTTACTATTACTTACTAAATAGTAACTTAACATGAAAATGTAGTGCACATAATTTGAGATTCCTTTCCTAATGTCATGACCAACATTCTGTGTGTATCGATAATATCGTGTTTCTAACGTTTGGTCTACAAGTCAATTGTTCCCCGACTATGGCCCAATGAAATTATAACCGATTAGAAACTAAAATTAGTTAGTGGAACAAAAATTCTCTTTGTTTTCTAACCTTCAGTACAAAACTGTATAACCAAGAAGTGACAGAAAAGTCCATACAATCTTTATTATATGCTAATGTCATCGTTCGGTTAAGGAAGGTCTCATTAGTTCTTAGCTTAAAGATGACCACGTTAATAAGATCATTGTTTTCACACTACAAAGGAAAGTATCTACGCCTTGTCTCTAGAAGCGATTGCCAAAATATAGCAGTCCATTGGGTTATGTGAGACAGTTCACGCACGTTGAAATGTCACGCATGATGATAATCACCATTTTCACACATTTATTAAAGTGCAGGTTAGTAGAACAAATTATTTTCTCTTTCTAAATGAGTTTAATGTGTAACTGTTGCAGTGGAAGATGTTAAGTTTGGAGTTCAAAAACCTTTTTTTGCGGACTGCAAAAGCGAAATTCTCTTGAACAGCAATCGTAAAATTTCGTAATGTCTAATCATAGCCTTCACGTTGATCCTCAAGCTGTGGTTACCCACAACTTTCAGAAACGGCTTTCGATTGTGTGAGTTGTAATGATTCACAATATAGCTGTGAATGTTTGTTTAGTATACAACTAGAGAGAATTCTTGAACAATACACTATCTGACATGGGAAGTGTCACCCTTTGCCTTCGTGGACGGCTTGAACTTTGTTGGGGAGTTTCAGTGAGGTCACGGAATGTCTGTTGGGCAATGGCGGCCCCTTTTTCCTCAAGAGCCGAAACCAGAGAACGTAGTTATGTTGAACACTGCTGTCTGACGCGAAGTCGACTCTCTAACACATCCCAAAGTTGTTCCGTTGGGTTCAAGTCGGGACTCTGGGCAGGCCAGTCCATGTCAGGATTGTTGTCGTCAACAACCAATTGCCTCGCAGATAGTGCTATAAGACATGGTGTACTGTCATGCCGATACAAATAATCGTCGTCCCCGAACTCTTCTTCGATTATACGCAATATACAATGCTATAAAAAGTGTTCATCTACTTCTGCGTTAAGTGTCTTATTTAATGCAATAAGGCGACCACACCCCTTACCTTAATACCATCTCCTCCGTACTTCATTGTCGGCATTACACATGACGGGAGATAACGTTTTCCCAGTATTTGTCAAACCCAAACCCTTCCACTGGATTTCCACAGGGTATACTGTAATGCTTCACTCTCAATCACTCGTTTCTAGTCATCCAATGTGTAGTGACGTAACAAGACTGTTACGCCACTTGAGGTAGCCGAAAGAAAGGCACACGTACACACACGCCGACGGGCGTCAAGTCTGGAACAGGATAACTATTGAATGGTAGCAAGAAAAGTACGTAGCTGCTTTATACTTAACTTTAATGATCCTTGTGATACATCTCTCTTGACTATACAAATGCGACTCGTAAGATACATGCACTGTTACAATTGGCGCCTTGCTAGGTCGTAGCCATGGACTTGGCTATTCTAACTGTCTCTCGGCAAATGAGAGGAAGGCCTCGTCCATATTGTCGCTAGCAATGTCGTCGTACAACTGGGGCGAGTGCTCTATCGTATCTCGAGACCTGCCTTGTGGTGGCGCTAGGTCTGCGATCACACAGTGGCGACACGCGGGTCCGACATGTACTAAATGGACCGCGGCCGATTTAAGCTACCACCTAGCAAGTGTGGTGTCTGGCGGTGACACCACATTCCTCCCCCGCAAATCGGCGAACGGTCGTGTGATAAGGCTTCCGCCCGCCGTGGGGAGGACCCCATGTTGACGCATGCGATGAGGTGGGGAGCCTAACAACAGGCGAGGCTGTGCCACCCGCACCCGGCCATTCGGTCCGAGGGGAGCTAGGAAACGCCTGAAAACCTAGTCCAGGGTGCACGTCAACATGCGGTGTATGCGCCCGTAATGAGACAGGAGGGGCCGAAGGGTCGACCTCCATTGCGTCGGGGTACCCGACGCGCGATGACGTCATGTGGTCCGGAGCGGGCAAGAGTTCCATGGCGGAGGACAGCTGGTCACGGGAAGCGATCGGCGGCGCGTGACCCAGGGAGGCACGTGGCGGCTGCAGCGAAGCGTCGAATGCGGGCGGCGCCGGCGGGAGAACAGGCGGAGGCGGCGGCGGCGCCTGCTGCGGCGGCGCGTCGCCATGGGGCAAAATGGAAGGCATCGTCGGTAACACCTGGGGATGAGGCGAGCCAGTAGATGGGTCCCCAGGGCGCTGACCGGACGGCACCGTCGCTGAAAGCAGACGGGGAGCGGCAGAACCCGTGCGACGACAGAGGCGCAGCTGATTGAGATGCCGACGCACCTCACCAGAGGCCCCCAAAACCAAATACATCGCGCGGCCGAGGCAGCGAAGAATGCGCCCTGCGAGCCAACGCCGTGAACCTCGATAGTTGCGATAAAATACGTCGCCTGGAGCAAAAGCAGGAGTCTGCCGATGCACAGGAACCTGATGCGGCGGATGCAGCAAAGACATCAAGGTGCGATGAGGACGACCGTGGAGCAACTCAGCCGGCGAGCGACCATCTCGGGGCTGAGAGCGATACGAAGACAAAAAGAGCAACAATGCGTCCTCCCGAGAATGCGACTCTTTCAATTTCAACATCTGTGACTTGGAAGTCCGGACCAATCGTTCAGCGGCACCGTTTGACTGAGGCGAAAACGGCGCGGATGTCAGATGTTGAATACCATTGGCCTGGCAGAATGACTGAAATTCTGCGGACATGAATTGTGGGCCATTGTCGGAAACAATAGTCTGCGGAAGACCTTCAATGCAAAAGATAGCAGACAACGCTTGGATGGTGGCGGAGGACGTCGTGGAAGACATCCGGACAACAAAAGGAAAATTACTGAAGGCGTCGACCAGAACCAACCATCGAGCATTCCAGAATGGACCAGCAAAATCAATGTGCAAGCGTTGCCAAGGGGAAGTGGCTTTGGGCCATGCAAAGACTTTCCGCGGCGGTGCGGATTGTTGTTCGGCACACGCCATGCAAGAAGAACACATATTCGTAATTGCAGCATCGATTCCGAACCAAGTACAGTGCAGACGAGCTAGTTGTTTCGTTCGCACTATACCCCAATGGCCTTGGTGAAGAAGCCGTAAAACAGAGGACTGTAACGAACGTGGGACCACGACGCGGGACTGATCATTATCAGAACGCAACAACAAAACACCACGTCGAACAAAAAGTCTCTCCTTGTGAGCAAGAAATCGGCGAACCAACGGATCCTCGATCCGAGACTTTGACAAAGGCCATTGCGTAGCAACAAAACGTAAAACAGTAGCAAGGACAGGGTCAGCAGCTGTGGCTGTAGCTACACGACGAAAATCAATCGGAAACGATTCGACCACTTCATCGGTTTCCGAATCAATGAACATGCAAGCAAGTTCGGAAGAATCGAATGCTTTATCGTCAGCAACAGGCAAACGGGACAACGCATCGGCGTTTCCGTGCTGAGCAGTGGACCGATACGAGATATCGTAGTGGTACTGCGAGAGAAAAATAGACCAGCGAATGAATTTCTGCGCTGTACGTGGAGGTACAGGGTTGTTCGGATGAAAAAGCGATGTCAAAGGTTTGTGGTCTGTGATGATGGTAAAGTGACGACCATACAAGAAATCATGGACCTTAGTAACACCAAACACGAGAGCCAAAGCTTCTTTCTCTATCTGTGAGTAATGTCGTTGCGCAGACCAGAGCAATTTTGACGCAAGGGCAATAGGGCGATCATGCGAGCCAACTTTGTGCGCAAGCACAGCACCGATCCCGAAATCCGATGCATCTACCATCAACAAAAGGGGTTTCCGGGGATTGAAAGGCGTGAGGCAAGTATTAGAAAGCAACCCCGATATCAACTGGCGAAAGGCGCGTTCGCATTCCGTCGTCCAGAGAAACGGAACACCTGTACGGCGTAAGCGAGGAAGCGGAGCTGAAATGGAAGAGGCATTGCGCACATTCACTTACACCTTGTGATTCTATATAGTTCAATGTTCGTGCGACCTCATCACGCAATGCGTGGGGAACATTGCGCGCTCTGAAAAATTTCGGTTGCGCTTTTACTTTCAGTTCCAAGTGTGCTTCATAGTTTTTAGCGCAACCTAAGCCCGGTGCAAAAATGTCTGCAAATTCGTCACATAGACGAGAAACACTGTCTGAAGGCACAGTTTGATTCACTGATAGGACCTGATTTACTATAGACATGTTAAACAACTGAAATAAATCTAAACCAAACAAGTTCACTGCAGAAGAAGAACGAAGAACGTAAAATGACACAAGTTTTGTTTGTCCCTTGTATGTTGCAATAAGGCTGCACTGTCCTAACACAGGAATTTTCTGTCCTGAATATGTGGTTAGCTTAACATTTGCGGAACGCAACGGAGGTTTGCCCAGTTGTTTGTACGTGACGTGATTGAGCAGTGAAACTGCAGCTCCGGTATCGAGCTGGAATGGTATCACTTTGCCATTAAAGTCCAAATCTACAAAAAGTTTATTGTCCTGCTGACGACAAGAGCGACTGTCTCGTGCAATTTGAACAGACACTGGTACAGAATCACTTGCTAATGGACGTGATTTCCGGCGACGTTGACGCACTCTTTTTGTGGGACGATCACAGTCACTGTTAGAGAAAGTGTCACTGGACGAAGTGGAATTAACGACATGAATGTCCATGGGCGAAGGTCCACGAGCCTGAGTGTCCTTGGTTCGATTCCGGCGCGAAGCAAAGGGCCTGGAATGATTAAGAGTGTCTGATCGGAGCTTTTTCTGGCAAACACTTTGAACATGTCCTTTCTTATTGCAGAAAAAGCAAATAGCTTGGCGTGACGGGCAATGTTCACGCAAATGTCTAGTAGCACACAGCGGGCATGATTTCACTGCATTGGTGGGCTGGCGTGGCACACCTGGTTTAGCGCGCGGCGGCAGCTGCGTTTGTTTGCGCGAGGGCAGTTGACCGGGCCGCGCAGCTCGCCCGGCGGGCCTGTTAATGTTACACACGGCTGGCGAAGTTTCAAAAGGTTCCTGAGCACAGTCAAGTGTGTCTTGTCTATCCAATATGTCTATCACTTGTTGAAGAGAGGGATTAACTAGTTTCAAAATGTGCTCCTGTATGCGAACATCAGAAACGTTCTGTGCAATTGCATCACGCACCATTGTATCTGAATAAGAAAGGCGACAGTCACAGTCAAAGGCACAGTCCCTAGTAAGTCCTTGCAATGTTGCTACCCACTCCCTATTAGTTTGACCGGCCGTACGTTTTGTACGAAAAAACGTATACCGCTTTGCAACCACATTAACAGTTTCTTTGAAATAGGCATCGAAAGCAGACAAAATTTCCTCGTAGGACAGAGTTGCTACGTCGCGTCGGGGAAACAATTTCACTATCACACGGTATGTGGACACACCGACACAAGAAAGCAAAAATGGCTGCCGCTCATTACCTTGAATTCTGTAGGCGGCGAGGTGGGAGGCGAATTGACGGGACCACTCTTGCCAGGACTCGTGGATTGCATCAAAGGGTCGGAATTGAGGTGCAACAGCATGTTGTGGCTGTGGTAGCGATGAAGCGGCGGCGGCCGCATCGGTGTGCAGCGCACGTTGACCCTGGACGAGCTGTCCAAGAGCATCCAATAACGCTTGCGTCTGCTGATTCTGCAAGCGATAAAATTCGGACAGTACATCTGGAGATTGTGGCGAAGCCATGACACAAATAAATGTAAGCAAAGTAAAACACAAGATCCTTTGTAGACTCGTCGCCAATCTGTAGTGACGTAACAAGACTGTTACGCCACTTGAGGTAGCCGAAAGAAAGGCACACGTACACACACGCCGACGGGCGTCCAGTCTGGAACAGGATAACTATTGAATGGTAGCAAGAAAAGTACGTAGCTGCTTTATACTTAACTTCAATGATGCTTGTGATACATCTCTCTTGACTATACAAATGCGACTCGTAAGATACATGCACTGTTACAATTGGCGCCTTGCTAGGTCGTAGCCATGGACTTGGCTATTCTAACTGTCTCTCGGCAAATGAGAGGAAGGCCTCGTCCATATTGTCGCTAGCAATGTCGTCGTACAACTGGGGCGAGTGCTCTATCGTATCTCGAGACCTGCCTTGTGGTGGCGCTAGGTCTGCGATCACACAGTGGCGACACGCGGGTCCGACATGTACTAAATGGACCGCGGCCGATTTAAGCTACCACCTAGCAAGTGTGGTGTCTGGCGGTGACACCACACAATGTCCAGTGGTGCCGGTGTCTACACCACTTCTAGGGTCGTATAGCATCGATTACAGCAGTTTGTGGCTTACGGTGAGCCGCTGGATGTATTATTTTTGGGTCCTTCCGCTGAGCTCATACTACTTGTAGTAACCAACCTCTCCCATGCTCGATGGCCTCTGTTCGTCAGTACATGAAGACTGCCAGGTTTTAATTTAGCTGCGGCTGGTCCTCGGCGTTTACGCTTCGCAGCCACATCACCAACAGTGACTTGGGCATCTGTAGAAGGGCTTAAGTGTCACTCACTGTCACTCATGTGAAATGTAATGGCTAGTCCTCATTCAAAGACAGTGAGCTCTCCCGACGAAAGCATTTTGGTGTTTCCAGAATTCGATTTTCACTCTGCAGCGGAGTGTGGGCTGATATGAAACTTCCTGGCGGATTGTTTGTCGGACCGAGACTCGAACTCGGGACCTTTGCCTTTCGCGGGCAAGTGTTCTACCATCTGAGCTACCCAAGCACGACTCAAGCCCCATTCTCACAGCTTTACTTCTGCCAGTACATAATCTCCTACCTTCCAAACTTTACAGAAGCTCTCCTGCGAAACTTGCAGAACTAGCACTCCTGAAAGAAAGGATATTGCGGAGACATGGCTCAGCCACAGCCTGGGGGATGTTTCCAGAATGGGATTTTCACTCTTCAGCGGAGTGTGCGATGATATGAAACGTCCTGCCAGATTAAAACGGTGTGCTGGACCGAGAGTTCGAGTCTCTGTCCGGCATACAGTTTTAATCGGCCACGAAATATAATTTTGCTGTTACTTCTTCCCTATTGACGACACAATACACCCCGCCTCCTTTTATACTGAGGAGTCGTCTTCTCGTGACATCTGGTGGTCAGTTCCACATTACATGTCCGGATACTTTTGATCAGATAGTATGGTTTGCCGAGCGATACAAAAAATTAAGTGAACTAACAATATAAAAAAATGACAGGATTCTGCGCAGAATCAGCGAGGAGAGGAATATGTAGAACTCACTAACTCGAAGAACGGACTGAAGGACAGTATTTGTGTTATATAAAAAAAAAAAACCAAAAAAAACAGGGAATATCTCCGAAGGTAGCCCACTAGAGGGAGCCGAAGGGGACAAACATTATAGGGGAAGACCTAGATTAAAAAGCGTCCAACAAGTAAGTTATGTGCAAGAGCTACTCTGAGATGAAGAGATTGTCATAGGAGAGCAAACTGTCGCTTTCCGCATGACACCCATCGCGGGACAAATGAAAAAAAAAAAAAAATCGTTGCCTTAGCAGTGAAGAAATAGACGTGTTAAGAAGGCCAGGATTTCCTAAATTTTATTTTTCCGGCATAATTATTTTTTATTTCGCAATTTTTGTGTTATTAGTTACGATTCAGGATTGTGAAATCACTGATTGAACCAAGTTTTTCTTAAAAAATTAAAAAATCTTTCACTAACCTTCAAAATAAACTAGGCGTTCCTTCGAAGTGTCAGGATTCTCAGCGTTCCGTCAGCGGAAAACTTTGGGAACCCCGGAAGTACACTTAAAGGTCACTCGATCTTACATCACTTGACTTGATCTATAGAGACACTAGAAAACTCATGTGTGCCAGACAAACGCAGACAGAAAAGCTAGTTTCTCTGAGTGCAGTTGCTATAGGGAAGCCCAGCATCAAGCACAAGAAACATTTCTAAATACCTAACGATCTGGAATTGGGGACGTGGGATGAAAATTAAATTAATAGAGCTCAGGTTGAGTATTTACTGTAAAATACATTTGAATTGACACATACAGCCACGCTTATTGGTTTATTCTGCTTTACGAACTGCACTTCGTCATTAATTAGTCCCTTAACTAAGAGACACAGACTGTTCGTATATCTACTTATGAATAATCATATACACGCACTATCTGTTTAACTATATGTTTCTGAAACACATGGAATATACAGGCTATAGAAAGAAGCACCTAAGGTTAATTTAGCGAAGGGCACATTAATTACCCAAAATATTCTGTATAATCATAGGTTGTGAAGTTACGACCGTAAATCGGTAGCCAATCAATGACGAGTCAGCGGTAGTGTTTGTGTGAATTTAACCTAATTTACATCGTCCAATATGCTGTTACGTTAAAGAGTGGAGTTCCTGGTTAAATTAGCTCACCGTACTTGTTTAAGCTCAACAGTCAAAGCTAAGCAAACTTGAAACTCCTATCCACAGCTGGTTACGTTGCACGAGATTTTTATACAATGTTTACTGTGTAAAGTTTGGCTATAAATTCACCAGTGCTGAACGTACTGTAACTCTATTAATTTGTTAACATAACAGGCTGCACTACTGAAACGGCACTGTAATAAGGTCGCCAAGATATGGTACTGTAACGAACTATGTTTAATTACAAAATGTAAATTCCACGTGTTTCAGTGCTTGACAATATACGAGGATCATAAATTACTACTATAATAAGTAGATCAATAAACATGAAGTAAGAGAGTGAGAAATCATAAATTATATCTAAACCAATCTCGTCTTCGCACATATTGTTCGTTTCCAGAGAATGCACGAAAAGTGCTCAAAAACGTGGTGTTATAGAACTGTGATGAAAATTAACCAGCTAGTTAAAGAATAAATGAGAAGGAATACGACGAAACAACTAATCAAAAGAAGTGTTGTGATGGTAGGCAATGTTTTAAGGTCACTTGCTAGTGAATCTGCTTCAAAGATTCGAATTTTTCCCCGTCTTAAATCAATATTTAGAGTTTTGTGAACAAAATGGTAGTTAAATGTATCGATTCGGACATCGGTAACATCTTTAAAAACAAATTTAAATGTATGTCGGTATGCGGCAACGACCGTGTTTCAGCTGCGGTCGGATGTCAAATGGCGTCATTATTATTTGCGTTGACCTAGAAGCTTGAGACGCGGAAAGAAACAAGATTTCACAACACAACTGAAGAAAAGTAACGGAAAGTGATTAATTTGTAATTACATAAAACGAAAAAACAGCTTTTCTCTGAGTTCCTTTAATCCGTTTTTCCGTTTGTATTTCCGTCTTTGAGAGCGTTTTGCCCTGGGAAAGTAAGCCTGTGTCAAGTTGATATTTATATCACGTAGTAAGGTTGGTGTTCGCTTGGCGGTGTCAAAGTTTGAAGCTTGTAAGTGAAGGCAGCGAGGAGTTAGGGTAATTTATGCGTTCGTGATGTGTCTAATTTATACCATTCTCTGTCACTTGTTTGGACTTGTCCCGTTATAAAGGGTATAAACTGAATTTTCCAAGAATCAAATTTCCAAAAATCAAATTTTCTGACATGTCAATTTTATGCAAAAAAAAAACTATTGCTTTGAACTGAATTTCCCAAGAATAAAATTTTCTGAAAATTATTTTATGCAAAAAAAAAGCTATTTGAGCTAGAGGTCTGAAATTTATTGTGACATTTCAGGCTACCATTTGGAGAAAAGTAGACTACAGACACGAGCTTACTATCACCAGGAGCAAAAATATACCCTAACTAATTATAAGAAATTACCTTAACTTTGATTGCGTAATTTATGTATTTCTAGTATTAAAACTCTTTATTGAAATAATTTGCTTGTAGTCTGCTTTTAGGATAATAATGTCACAAATGTGTGCACAAAGTTTTAAACATCTAGGGAAAGTAGTTAATAAGTCTATTGACTTCAAACGCAGACTGGAAGGAAAAATTTTAAATTACTGACCAACATAAATGTTTATATAATAAAGTTTGTATCTAAGCTATTCTGATTATTCTTCTACCAAAATCTTCATCCTCAAAACACTTCTATTGTCCTAAAATTTCTTTGTATTCAGAGTTCACATTATGCAGCTAGACCCTCACAAACTTTATGTAAATTATTAATGTTTTTCCGCCAGTTGACTGGCAAGTTACCTTAATCAATCTGCGAATGACTTGTACGGTGCCAGGGGAATCCATAGACGGCAAAAATTGTAGCTATAGGATTGGATGTATTGAATAATTGAAAATACTGTTTCGAAGATATACTCCAGATTTCAAAAGGAGTAAAAATTGTGGCGGGCCGTATCAAAACATTCAGCTGCCTGAATGTACTGTTTCTCCTGTACCTCCATGAACCACGAACCCCAAAGACCCGAGATTACCGAAAAGCCAGTGAATGACTCAGATAATAGAATCATGAAGTGTGCCGCACCTAGTCCCTGTTGCAGTCGTTCATGTAATGCACAGCAGGGCGAAAATTATGCTTCAAATCGAGGCGCGTGCGGAAACCCACTAGCAAACAGTGTAACTGTCAGTCTAGATGCAGCGAATACAGGTAAAAATAACCCGATAATTGTTCGCAATGAAGCACACACTCTGACCGCACTGAAACAGGAAGAGTCATTACTGAAACATAGACGAAGAGAAAAAATCCTGTCATCCAGTAATATTTATAAAAAGTTTTAAGAATGTGTTACCTGCATCGTGGCAGGAAAGGCAAAAGATACAGTTTGTTATCTCATACATTACCGGAGATGCCGCATTATGTGCATCTGAAATTGCACAGAACTGTCATTCTTTTTGTAAGTTCGAGCAACAATTTTTGGCCAAATTTTGGTCGGCTAGTATACAAGAGAGACTGCGGAAACAGATATACAATCCGGAGATGTACAATTTCAAGCAAGGAACACTTAGAAAATACTTTGAAAAGTATATTAACAAAACGAGGTACCGGTCCGAGCCGATCGCTACACGCGACGTGCTTAGGATATTGAAATCTAAGTTGCCGATCTCAATAAGGAGAGAATTGGTACACGTATGAGATAACGATTTAGAGACATTCATGTCGGTTGTGGATTCTCTAGATTTGATACAAGAGGATGCACGACAACAAAGCAATAACGGTGAGGGGATAAACAATAACCATAAACCTAGAAATAACGGTTATTGAAATCAAAACCGAAATAATAATTGGGGACATGAATGTGGCGGCAATGGCTATGAGAGAGCGAATGGACAAAAAGGAGGTAATGGGAATAGAGGAAGTGGTATGTCGAGCGGTAACTGCTCGCCCAGTGAGGATAGAAATGACACGATGAATCGCAAAAAGGAGAAACGATGAGAATTACCGAAGTAATTTTCAACCTAAAAATATGAAACAAGGTGGCCAGTGGCGTCAGAATGTGACTGCTAACTGGTCGGCGCAGTCAAATAGACCGGAGCAGAGAGTCCCGATTAATAGTGTTGAGGCTATTCCCATACCGGGGAATACTGTGACTCCAACATGGGTTAATAAACCAAGTACCTCACAAAATAGTGCGAATAGACCGCACAATGGGCATATAGTAGAAGTTACCGAGAAGAGCCAGTCGACAAACTGCAGGGTGTCGATGTAAGCCTTTGGCACTCGACCACCAGGAATAGAAGCGAAGGCAGACTCGAAAATAACAATAATCGGATTGCTATGCTGCGCTGTAATCAACGCCAGTATTTGCGGGAGGAATTAATCACCGAACCGCGTAAATGTTCTGACCAGCAAACAGAGATTGTGCAGGCCGCAGTACACGTCAAAGTAAACGGTGCACTTGTTAAGGTTTTGATTGACACAGGAGCGGTTCTGTCAGTCATGTCTGAAGATTTCTTTAACGTTATTAACGACAATAAAAGACTGCCTTCGTTGCCGGTTCAAAATTGTAAAATTACGGGGGCGCTAAAGGGACAGGCACAAAGTGTCAAGGCCCAGGTGCACGTAGGAATAGAAATAGGAAATGATGCGATATTACGCACGTTCGTCATTGTTAAAAAATTTAACTGCAACTTGCATCCTAGGATGGGACATCCTGAGGGAAAGGAGTGCTATAATCGACATCCCTCAGGGCTTGTGCTTCCTGCGAACGCTTAACAAGGATTTGCAATTACCATTGATTAAAACAATGGCAAGGCACAATAGATATTGTCGGTGGTTCGAAAAGATAGAAGTAGAACTCAATATTCAGGATAATGTACCATTAAAGGTGTATGCTGAAACAAATGAGCAATATGACGAAGAAGTCGTTCAGATACGACAGGAGATTCAATCCAAGGTTATGAAGTCAGGATATTTAACCGATGAGCAGGAGCATGAGCTCTCTAAATTATTGATTGCGCTGGGACATTTTCGGAAAAATCCGGAATAATTCAAGGCTACGTATATGATATGCAGGTATAATCGCATCAGACGTTTTGTCATGCTTCTTATTTCGTACTGAGGAGTAAACGTGAAGCTGTGTGGAAGGAAATAAATAAACTGTTGGATTGGGGAATCATTGAACCGTCCCTTTCTCCTTATAATAGTGCCTTCTAGCTGTGGGAAAAACGGATGGGAGTATCAGATTGGTACTTGATGCTAGAGACATCAAGAAAATTATAATACCAGTAAGGACAAGAACAGAAAGTAACGAGAAAAAAATAAAAAAGGTGCTGCCGGCTTCGAGTCAGCAGGCGGCTCTCAGGAAACGACGATATGACCGACAACTAAAAAAGGTGCAACAATATCACAAAGGAGACCTCGTAATGTTAAAGGCGCAACCAAAATCATCAGCAATAAAGAAAGTAAACCGAAAATGTCAAATAATCTACACAGGACCGTACAAAATGTTAAGAATTTTAAATGAATGTTGCTATATTCTGAGGTATCCCGATTGAGGAACGATAAGCGGGTTATACCCACACCATGACTTAAAATTGTACATACAGACAAAGATAGACACTTGAGAAAGAGAACATTTGTTCTTGACTTGTAATGTACATAGTAAAATACTTTAGTAAGTAAGAAATTTTATATTCATGTGTCAATATCATTGATATTTTTGTAGTTTTAAGATAAGATGTGGTGGTAATAAGACCTTCAGTGCGAAGGATGAAATTGATTTCGAAACAAAAAGAAGAAATAAATTGCATTGAAGGTAGAATTAAAAGACAGTTGTCAGTTTTGTGTGTATATACTAATATAAGAATTTCTTGTGCATTTTTTTTGTGATTACCCAATTTTAGTAGATAAAATGTGATTTAATATTATGTGATCAACAAGTTGCCAGAGTACATGGGAAATAATAATGTGGAATAGTGACTAATAATTGATTTCTCGGTGTGTAAATATAAACAAGCGTATTATGATTACTTAAGAACACTATTGAGACCACATGATTGTTTCTGCCAGTAGTGGCCTTCAGCCATGTCATTGCATGCGTCCGAGAGGTACTATTGAGAACTAAAGAGAGCATCTCATGTAGAGAAAGTAACATCATGACACCAAGTTTAAGGTCGAGGTCTATCAGGAAATGAAGCGTGCGAAAACATGGATTGTATCCATGAAGTTGAGAGCTGGTCTTAGGGCAAACGGTTCCTCACTTAAAATTTAGAATAATTAAGGGTGTGGACCTGTGGTGCATGGCTCACAACACACATGTAACTGCCTGAGGATCGGTAGTCCAAATGGCCCAAGGTCTACTTTCGGCACGAAAGGTTGAGGACAGTTGATCACAAAATCTTCTTAGTAACATCAAATCCTACTGTGGACAAAATGTTAATGTCATGACCTGTCAAACTGAAAATGTAATGTTAATCTTAACAGCATAAATAATGTTTCAATAGAAACTATATGTGAAACAATGTCAGTTGTAGAAGCATCAGCGTGTGCTATGTAAGAAAAGAAAAAAAAAAAAAAACTAGCAAACGCATCAAGACTGTGTCGATGTGCATTTTGTTTATCAGTTAACAATTTAAGGAGAAAAAGACTCTACAATTGGAGCTTGACGACTGACATAGTAATTTATTTTGTTCTGATATAAAAAAGAGTGAATATATCTTTGGACACCAACCGTAGTGACAAGGTAGAAAACTTAGTGTGTGTTATACAACTGTGTACGCGCGTGTTGCGGACGACGGTGCGGAGTTGGAGTTCATGTAAAGTGACTACAAAACTTCACAGGACATTCAAAGAGTGCCAAACTTAGCTAGTCAAGGAGTAATAAACTGTATAATTTTTTAAGGAATTTGACAGAAAACACATCGTGTCCCGAAAACTGGACTAAAGGTTACTCGGAAACTTGAATACGTTATAGAACATTGAAGCAAACACTCGTGAATGAATATTGACTGAATGAAATTCTAATAACTCTCTTTTCTCCTAGCCGGTAACATCCGTTACAGAATTAGTTAACACTAATGCTAGTATGGGTTATTTTATGTTCACGCTCATTCAACGAACACGATGCGGAGAGGGCTCGCAAGCAGAGGCGAAACAGCTGACCAGGGGGCCAACGGCCGCCGCTCAACAATCGCCTGTCTGCGCGTGTTGGGGTAGGGGGGGGGGGGGGGGGGCGCCAGGCAGCTTCGTCACGCACGCGCAGCATCGCCGTGCCACCATCTTCGTTACACCGGCGCCACAACAGCGGATCGACTATCGACGACGTGTACGGAGTGTGATGAGTGCATGTGTTGTGGTAGCAAGCTCCAATTATTGGAGTCAAAGTGTGTCTGCCACGAAAAAGTCAAAAGTGCTCCGAGTATCACAGATGAGAAATTTATGTAATATATATCAATATGTAACTACTGTCACTACATTTTCTTTGATTGTACCTTTTCTCTGACCGAATTCACTTGGGGAACATTCAATTAGTATGTCTTTAAGCAATAACAATATTCAGATTGTGATTTTTATTTGAGACACTGGATAAATGTTGTAATAGTCCGAAGACCCTGGGCTGGTTTTGACTCCCGGTTTTCCCATGTCCGTGAACCCGAATGGGGGGGGGGGGGGGGTTTAACATAAGTCGTTTTCCGGTGTGATTAGTCACCATTTTTCCGGACTGAAACTTATGTCACACAAATAAGGGGAGTATACTTGCTCTCCCTTACCATTTGAGAAAACACGCATTTTAAATGATAATATGCGCAAACTAATTTTAGAAATTAACTGCATAAACATGCATGTATAATCGTGTGGAAGAACTGAACATTACTGTGGTATGTCTGGTCCAAATACATCCTTCTGTACCTGCCATACCAGGGAGCCATTGTACTGTTTCTCCTGGGTGGACTTGGGTTTAAAAAAATGTAAACTAAATAATACGATAAATTTTATAAATAATCGACAAGTACGCCAAAGAAGAAGAGACAGAACTACAATGGACATGTTATTCCATGGACTCTTGCGCTTCTATGCATGAACTATCTTTCCTTTGTCGTTCGCTTATCTTATCTGCTTGTATTCGGACCTAAGAGGGCGTTCTTGTGTAAAGCTCATCTTGCTGTACCAGCATATAACGTAAGTTGTACTTAAAACCCGAAAAATATAATGGTTATTTTGTCAAATGAATTTGTGTATGTGGTCAATCTGGTGCGAGTTTGTCTACCTTAAGTAGATATGGGCCTTAACAAAGAATTTTCATTGTTAGGCGCCATCTTAGAAAAATCTTTAACATTTTTCTTTTAGCTCATCTACGAGACGTGCCGTCCGTTAGGACAATTAACTTTATTTCAGATCCCACGAGACCGGAGGCAGCTACTAATAATTTAACAATTTTATTTACGGATTTTCTTTATATAACGAGATAACATCCCAGGCAGAAAAGGTCTGGTCACAGGATTCTAGTTCCATTATAGGATTTCATTTGTAGATGTTACTCTTGCTATCTTATATTGGGCAATCGAGACGAAACCACGATAAGTTACGTATTACAGTAGTGCTCATCGAACAGACTTGGCAAATATTCTCTGGTGCAAGAAGTACACGACTTCTCACGAACTTGGAATAATATCGATAGTGTTGGCAAATAAGAAAAGGACAATTAATTATCAACGATGACGTAACTACCCTGAGAATTGTGCTAGTTTACTGAGTGCTTATACACGTCGGGCTAAATTAAACAACGAATTACACTGTTAATAATATTCCTACATTAGTTAATTTTCTTTTATGCTGAACCATTGAATTGATGTGTGTTTCTTTTTTGTGTAAGTCACGGTTCATATTTTATTTTATTACATTACACTAACAGTCACTGCTATACCAGTGGTATACTAAGTGATAATGCAGTAGGCTTTACCAGAAATAACGACCCTTATACAATGTGTCTGTAGTGTATTTTAAATACGACAGTATGCCATCTTAGGCACTGTATAACATTTAAAACACTTGATAATGGCACTTTGAAGCCGAAATCATGATCGTGTAAATGTAACACTGCAAATAAAAAACAGTCTAATGGCAGTACTGACTTTAAAGAAATATATTATGACTGTGGATCCACATTATGAAAAAATTGTTTAAGGATTTCCCCATCTAAATACTTTGAAGTACGGTGGTAACTTCCTCAGCAAAGAAATTGTTGAGGGGTCTATTACATACAAAATCCTGCACTCGTAAAAGATAAATCGTAGAAACATCGAACCCCTCTCAGCAAGAACAGCGAAGGAAAATGAAGACAGTCAGCACCCGCAGACATCTCACGCACGCAGATGTGCACCAACACTTCATGCCAACAGCGCAGTCGAGTATTTCCAAAATATCCGTCTGACAGACAGAAAACAAGCGGTGCAGCAGCTGAGGACAGAACAAACAGCACAATACTTACAATACCAGTGCTTGGAATGCAGAGTAATTACCACAACAACACAACCTCCGCCAACAGCGACAGAAAATAAGTTGGAACCAAAACTGCGAATGTTTTTCTCCTTCTGAACCGCTACACAAATAGGCTTAAGTAAACAATGTTTAACGTGTCACTACAGACACTTTACGTAGAACATTTTCTGTTACGAAAACTTAGACAGAAATGCTGGCATACATAAAACAAAGTTATAGAGAGAAATGTTATTAACGAGCTGTCTAACTAGCTAGTAAGTAACAAATTGCAAAGCCCACTGGGTAAGAATAACTCCACGAGCGACACTTCAAAAATGTTGCTACAGAAACATTTGGTACATGTAAGCTCTTAATGTCCATTTCGAATTCCACACCGCCAGCTTTTCCGTGGATATTGCATAAAAGCCTAGTAAGAAATCTCCTTTATAGTTAAGGTTCTGTTAGTTTCTTAAGGACTAGACAGATAAAGTAACCTAACATTTTAGCAACAACGTGAGACCAGGGTGACTTTAGCGCCAAATGGCGCAGGTCCCACGACACGAGACAGTTGAAGGAACAGGAAAAGACAGTGTGTGTCACTCAGCGAATAATTACGATGCACTGCTGTGGTGTTCTTCATTAAAAATGTCCCAGAAACAACATTTGGATGACTTCTTACGGGGAAGAATGTTTAGAAAACTGGAAGAGAGACCACGTGTGACGAGTGTAGCCCAGATGTTTGGTATTGCTCACAGCGTTGTTCCACGTGCATGAGAAGCTTTCCGAACCACAGGCTCTGATGCTCGAAGATGGTCAATTTACGGTCTACTACAGCAGCAAATAACCTATGCAATGTGCAACAGGCAAGAAGAAACTCAAATTAAACAGCGCTTGCAATTGCAACCGCATTTAAAGAGACTTCAAAGCTCGCAATAATATGCTTCATTGTGGAACGACGATTGCTTTGCCGTGGTCACTTTTCCGGAAGACCTGTGCGTTGTGGTCCATTGACACTCTCATACCAGCGACCACGTTTGCGATTGTGCTAAAAGCATATGCACTGTATCAGCGAGAAGTGTCATCGCGGAGTAGTGGTTATGGACAAACCCTCATATAGCGAGATGTTGGAAACATGTAACACGCCAGGAATATTGTCGAGCATGATCGTTTTGGTGGTTCTGTTGTAATCGTGTGGGAAGGCATAATGTTACATTGAAGTATTGAGCTCGAAATCTCCGAACGTTGTTGTGACACTACTCACTCCTCCTTTCTGACTCTTCAGGAGTGCATTTGGCCCTGACTTCATTTTATGGATGATAATGCGCGACCGCATCGAACAGTGCAGGTAGAGGAGCTCTCAGAACGACTATTCGGCGAATGGATTGGTTCGTCGTTCCCCTGAATTAAATTCCATCGAGTACGTGTGAGATTGATTGGGGAAAGGTACTGCAGCACGTCCAGGTGCACCAACGACCATCCAGCAGCAGTTAACCGAGCTAGTGGAAGAATGGAACACCCAACCATAAGAACTCCCTACTAACATTGTGACCAGCATGGGAGCCTGTTTCAGAGTATTTATTGCCGTTCGGACTGATCAGACATCCTATTAAGCACCATGTCTCGTATGTCGTACGTCCAGGAAACGATCATAAATCGCGGTGACTCAAGTATAATTATTGTCTTTGAATAAAAGCTACCTTCTGTGCAAAACTGTAGCAGTTTTTCTGTGTATGCTCTAAGTTTCATCGATCTAAGGTATTTGTCGATCTCTCTTCAGCCTATGACATTGTACAACATCAACTCATTCTAACGAAAATTTACGTCCTTACCATGGGCTTCAGGCTTGCTCAAATCGTTGCCACCCTATTACAGAATCGACGTGTCTTCGTAGAATTTCAAGGCAGATGGAGAATACAAAAGAATAGGCTTCCGCAAGGCAGTTCTGAGGTGTGGGGTCGATCTGTTATTCTGTTATTCTGCGCAATGGATTAATCTGAGATGTACCCTTTACCCTGTGGCTCTTGCAAAATGCAATTTCCACCCCAACACTACTACAGAAGTCAGACAGACGTTCCTAATGCTCTAAAGAGAAATGCCTGAAAAACTTTCAGCAATAAATATCTTCTGGAGTCGTCCGCTGTAAGGAAATGACACAAAAATTCACAACATTTCTTACCTAACTAGTGGGATACTTGGGTACTGGAGTAGTGCTAGTTAGTGTAAGAAAAACATGAAGTTATATCCTGGTTCTTTTCGGAATGTGAGATTACCTCCCAAGGATAGGATTCGCTAATGAGATTTCTATACAAAGTTCAAGATGGTTGCTGCCTTGGCAGAATGGCTGAGAGGTGTGCCTACTCAAATTGAATAATTATTCTTTAGAATGTTGCCAGGTACGGTCGAGGCTGCTGCATGTGAAATGCAGCGAAGTGTACTGTTGTGGAGGAAATATGGCGCTCGCAATAGCTGTAGCGCACAATACCGTAAGCTGCGATGACTGCCGTCTGCGCCGCTCGCTGCTGACAAATAAGATAACTCTCATTCTATCTGGATTGACCTTCACCAATCAAACTCTCCTTATGCCTTAATGAAATCAAGGATTCCTATTCGCCCCTAGTCTAACTATTGGCGTGGTACACCGGTCAGATAACCAGTCCACCGCGATGCAACTCAAAATTCGCTCGCAGGCATTTAACTATAACTCTGTCCGTTCACACTGCACAATACGTGTGCCGGCCAACACAGTGAACAACGCTTAATCGCAAGGACTCAATATAGAGTAGCATTTCGATTCGCTCTCGACAGAGGTGCTCTCCCAGTGAAGTACTGAGGAGAGACTTGTTCCTCGCTCCAAGAGCGACAACGGAACGGCGCCTCTCCACGCCAGACGTGAAGGGGTATATCTTTCGGTCTCTTCCATTATTCCTTCAGCTCAAGGCATCAGAAATATTGTCTGCCAATCAGCATTGCTCTTCTAAAACGGGAGAATGACGTTTCGTTTAAGGTGACCAATCCAGAAACCTATAGCATTGGCATTTGGCGTTTGCTGCCTCCCTGTGAAAAATCTCTGAAACTGCATGTTATGTGTAAAGAATACGTAGGCTGGCTGCTCCCACACAATGTAGCAGAATTTGCTTTTAAGCCGAACAAGGGATTGTTGCCCCCTTTCACTCGGGCCCACGCTGTCCACTACACTTGCGGTCACAGGCTGACAAGGCTGGGTCGTCCTCTGAAGGGACCGGCGACCCGTTGTGCGGTTTCTCTCCCGAGCTAAAAGCTTCTGTGACCATCATGTCTGGAATGTATGTGTGTGCGCTAGCCGCGAGTATTTCAACCACGGTACGCTTACTTCTTAATTGCATATCGTTTACGTGAATTCATACAATATTGACTTTATCTTACCGAGTTTGGGTTCGAATGAAGCGTCTTGATGTGCGGAATATGATTGTGAGGGCGGAAAATGTAAGCAATGAAGGTCAGGAGATCATGACGTCTTACATGCTCACTCCATCTAACAAAATTTTTGTCTCGTGTTTGTCAGTGCCGAGGTAAAATTGACAAAGTCAGGCAAAAATTGTTCTTTTAGATTTTCCAATAAACTTTTCTCAGACATTCTTAACAATTTTTTCTAATGATTTCTTTATAGCTATTATTTCTATTTTTTAATTCTACAATTTATTTTTTGTTGTTAGGCAAATATAGGCTCTAGAAAGGTTGTTATTCTTTGTCGTTGCCAGTATATGTCTCTGTTTTTCTTTTTCATTTCCAAAAATTTGTTTTTACAATATTAATTTTTCTTAACTCGCAAGTGTACAGTGTATCATGTTTTAGTTTGGTTATATCTTTTCTTTAGTTAAGCTTACGTAAATGTTCACAAAAGCTCTGTTGTGATACTTTGTTTTATTTATTTTGGAATTATCTTTTTCTTTATGTGTAATTGTGCTTTATATATATATATATATATATATAAGAATGAAGAAGCGTTTCCTCTTAATTCTATCCTCGGTATTAATATTAAAAGGTGCTTTTGAATATTACTTAAAGAACAAAAATCCTGCACAAATCCTTTTCTAATTTTACATATAAAAGAAATAAATAGACTTTCCATGAGTTTGTAAGATTATATAACTATACTAAGTTTCTTTAAGAAAGGTTTAAGGTATCTCTAAATTGTGGATTTTACATACATAATAAAAATAATTACTTTTACAAGGAAGGAAAAAGGTACTTTTACAAATATATCATTTTCTTAACCCTACATTTGCATTTTATGATTTTTCTTTTTTTTTTTTTTTTTTTGGCTGCATCAGATCTGTGCTCGATGATCCCCACTGAAATGCTGGAAGGCGTCGACTCATTTGTATGGGTGTCACAAATCATGAGAGAAGCACTCTAGCATGCGATGCCGGGTCTTACTTGTTGACATTGTCATCTTGGAGTGGTACTTTTAACTGATGATGATGACTGTGGTTTACTGCATAAACAGTGATGTCTTGGTACTCATTTGCTGTCACACCTGGGATGGTATGGTAGTTGGATGATTGTAGCTGACTACCGACGATCGTCACCCCATACTGTGCTGTGACATCTTGGTGCTTCACACCTGGTTCGGTATGGCAATTTGATGATGTGTTAGGGAGCATACTGTTCATTTCACTGAATCTATTTCTCGATAATGTTTGTTGATACTACTTAATATTCCGTTTGCCGTTCGCTTGTATTTGTTTGACGATTCAAGGTTTAATTTTTGAGAGGTGGTTGTAGTAGTTGCTATGCCTCAAATTTCATGGAAAGACGTTTGTAGCAATTTGCTTTGTAGGATTCGAAAGAAAGGTATCTTGCTGTCTTCTGCCCTTTTTCGTCTTGCATCTTCTGTTCTTCTCTTTTTTCGTGAATTCTTTTGTTTTTCTTGGGCTAAGAATATGTGAATTTTAGTGTAGGAGTGATATAGGATTTGTAGGATCTGACTGCCTTTCCAACTGTTACTTGATAAGTTTGTAGATCTTAGTAATTTCTTGTACCTTCATTTTCGTCTCATCATATTGTGATTCTCCCCACACTCTCCCGTTGTGTAACACTGTCGTGACATATGAAATGTCCATGCTGCACGTTGTCCTCCTGAAGTCCAACCTGGTTGCAACCTGCATTTCCAGTGTGGCGTTGGTCTTCATGTTTTTGTTATTGCCCTAAGTGCTTTCTCAACATGTCTGTACCCTCTCCATCGCTATCTCGAAGCATCTGGTGTTAAGGGAGCTGGTGATTGGTCTTGGTGGCGATGTCCCTCTGACGTGTAGAAATATTTACAATTTTTTGTTTTACATATATTTGTTATTTACAAAATAAAACGCTGATTTTATATAATGCAAAAATTTTCTGATAGTGGCAAAAATTATTGTATATATATGATATCTTTTCTTTATTCTAGTTATGTCCTACCACTTCTTCATTCTTTTAATTGTTCTGTACCATTTATTGTTTGTGTGCATATTGTAGTGTACTTGATACTACAAGAGATTTTAGTGAGTATTGTGTCTCTTTTGTTTTAATTAATGTGTCATTTTGTTGATCTATTAATTTATCTTTTATTTAGTGGTTAGTATAAGATAGGGTGGACGTTAATTTGCCTAACCTCTTCCGAATTTTTCACTTCAATATTTACGTTTTTCGGTATTCGGTGCTCTAACTTCTACATCTGGTTTCTGTTTGCTGTGTTGCTCTTGTCTCTGTAGACCATAATTTCCTCGGTAATTTTTCGCGTCCTGCTCTCACCAGTTGCTGTTTCTAACATCGTGACATCTTTCAAAGTACCCTTGACCGTTGGCATTTTGATTCCTAAATCCATATCCACCACTGTATGAGTGTCCATTACCGTTCCTATTTCGGTACCAAATATTCTGGTTATGGTTTCTATGCCAGTTGTCTCCATTGTGCCACTGTCCTTGTCTGTTAAATTGCCTGAAATTATTGGTGTTAGGGTTACTATTATTATTATTATTATTGGAATATTCGTTCCTAGTCCTCTCCTTTTGCTGTTCCCTTTCCTTTCTTTTTTCTTTCACCTCGTCTTCTTTAAACATAAATTCAAGTTCCCTTAAAACCTCTTTGAATTCGTCGGTATTTTCATTTTTTCCTACTGTTGCCTGTTGATACTTTACCGGTAATTTCATTCCACACAGACGTATCAGCTCTCCGTTACTGTATGGTTTGTCTAGGCATTGATTCTTTTTATCCATTGTATCAAAGAATTTTACTACGCTTTTCTCTCCTGAGTTTTCATATGGTGTCATCTGAAGTAACTCGTATTTAATTTTGTTTTGCGCCTCCTTGTACCAATATCTTTCGAGAAATGCTGTTCTGAACTGTAGGTAAGACGTACAGGTAGCCGCGATCTTTTGCATCACCTCTGCTACTGTCCCTGACACGTGTGCACAAATGAAGTTTGTGAGCTACGCTCCAGTGGTTTGGTAAGCCCACTTAAAACTGGTCGATGAATGTGCGTGCATGGAAGCTACCGCCTTCTTTCTTGAAATGTTGCAATTTTCTAACTGGAAGGAAGTGATCTGTATCATATCTACTCATAAATCCGGTTTGTGGCTGATTCATGGACTCAAACAATCTGCCATTACTTGTGTCGTCGTGTTTATTCTCTGGTAATCTACTGCCTGCCTGCCTATTCTCAATTTACTGACTCATATCCGCGTCATATCGTATCATTGGTGAACAAAAGTGTTGTTCGTGAGTTTCTACTCTCGTCGTTCGTGGTATAGTACCTGTGCTGCTATTATGTTGTGTCATTGGATTTACTGGTTCAGTTGCCTGTCTTTCGATTGGTATCGGCTGAATGTATGTGTTCCGTTTTTCTGGGTACTGAGCCTGGTCCCGTGGCATGTCATGTATTACTTTAATCGGGGTTTTCTGTTTTGATTTCTGCGCGGGTGTTACGTCTAGCCTTGGTTCTACTTAAACTTTTTAGACGGCGCGTGTTCGTGTACCAAATTAATGCTTGACGCATCATTTGTTTCGCTACAGGTGTAATCGGTCTCGATCTTTTCTTCGATAGTTTGTATCAACTCTGTTCGAAGCTTTTCAAATGGATCTTTGATTTTAAGTTCTATTTTATTAATCCGCTGATCATACTTTTTCAGTGCAACCTTTGCGACCTTGCTTTGAATTGCTTGTTCTCCTCCACTTTTTTGTCAACGTTTACGATGTGCAATTGGACCTTGTCCACGTCAGTGCGTAATTGCTGCTGACCTTGTGTTAGTACCTCAATTCTTTCTTTAGATTCTTTCGCGTCTTTGTTTATCTGAGTGATCTGACTATCAATTCTGGCGATCCCTTCTTCCATCTGGATTTTAACCTGTTCGATCTGTGTCTTAATAGCCTGATTGTCCTGTTTCAATTCCTGATTATCCTGTTTCAATTCCTGATACTGTTTTGTTATCTGTGTATTCTGCTGCTACGATCGCAGGTTCGAATCCTGCCCCGGGCATGGATGTGTTTGATGTCCTTAGGTTAGTTAGGTTTAAGTAGTTCTAAGTTCTAGGGGACTGATGACCACAGTAATTAAGTCCCATAGTGCTCAGAGCCATTTGAACCATTTTTTTTTTTGTGTATTCTGTTTTGTCATACTGGCGTTCATATTTTGTAACATCTCCATGATTGCGTCCTGTCCTGCAAAACTACCTTCTGCTGAACTATGTATTCTCGATCTAGTGTTTTCTACTCTGTCAGTTACATCGTTTACTGGGCTATGCTGTGGCGTTTCTAAGTTTGATAACTGCAATAACCCGTGCTGTCTGTGTTGAGGACTAGTTGCGTTTGTCATTGAACCATTACGTGGCGCAAACAGCTCCGTATTCTGCCCTCTCTGTTGTGTATGTCTTGTGTTTGCAAGTACATTTGCGTCTGTTACGGAACCTTTTCGTGGCGCTCGTAACTCCGCAAAATTCTGTGTCTGCTGTTGGGGCATATTTAGGATGTGTACGATAGGTTCGACGTGTTCGAAATGTTCCCCTCTCCCTCACTGTCTACTTCTCTTTGAACGTTAGCTAACTGCCGGTTAATTGACTGTATTGACGCGTATTCTGTCCGTGGATATTCGGCAAACAAACGCGTTTCCTTTGCTCGTTTCGCTTCTAATCTTTGCCATTTCCTACGCGGGCTGTCTATTTCTGGCTCAGAATGTGCCCTACCTGGAATTTCATAATCTGTAAATTCGATATTCTCATCCTTTCGATTTACATCTGTCTGATCTGTCTCAATTTTATCCCAGTCTAGCTGAGCCTGCTGGTTCTACAGCTCGCTGACTGTCCTATTTTCTGATTCACCGTCTGTCCTATTTTCAGGTTCACCTTCTGTCCTGTTCTCAGTAAGCTCGTTTACTTGCTGTCTATCTGGTTGATTCTCCCCCATCTTGTCTACTTGCTGTCTCTCACGTAACCTTTTGGCTTATTCTCTCATTAACATGGAAATTCTTTCAACACACCACAACACTATCTACAAAACTGTACGACCACTTACCAGTTGGTTGAACCAACAACAACAAAATCATGACTTCTCGGCTCATGTTTTGTCTGCTCTGCTACAGTCTCCAATATCTACCTGTGCACTTGCAGAGGGAGAAAAAATTTTATTCCTTAATTCTAATTTATATGATGCTGCGTCACACTGCGTCTCTGCGTCTGTAGTTATCACCTGAAAATTCTATGCCCTAACAGCTACACAAAAACAGTAAAAAAATGCAAAATTTTCCAACACAATAACACATGCCCTTTTCCCTACAATTCTGCTTTCCTCACTACCTGTATATATTCTGATCCCAATCTTTGCAAATAGCTATTTAATACATGAAAGAAAGTGCTACTGCTGCGACCTGCCATACCTAACTATTCTGACACTTTCCTATCCTGATAGCTTACCTATTTTACCTATCCTGGCAGGGTCGCCATTTTCCGAGGTGTGGTGTTGATCTGTTATTCTGCGCAACAGAGTAATCTGAGATGTACTCTTTACCCTGTGGCTCCTGCAAGATGCAATTTCCACCCCCACACTACTACAGAAGTCAGACAGACGCTCCTACCGTTCTAAAGAGAAATGCCTGAAAAACTTTGGGCAATAAATATCTTCTGGAGTCATCTGCTGTAACGAGATGACACAAAAATTCACAAGATTTCTTACCTAACTAGTGGGAGTAGTGCTAAATAGTGTAAGAAAAACATGAAACTAACGAAAGTTATTATTTATTTTGCAAAAATTCTGAGAAATCACAATGGCACTTTTAGTTATGAATTGACCAAGTTATGTCCTGGTTCTTTTCGGATAGTGAAGTTACTTCTCAAGGATAGGATTCGCTAATGAAATTTCTATACTAAGTTTAAGATGGTTGTTGACTTGGCAGAATGGCTGAGAGGTGCGCCTACTCAAATTGAATAATTATCCTTTAGAATGTTGCTGGGTACAGTCACGTGTGAAATGCAGTGAAGTGTACTGTTGTGGAGGAAATATGGCGCTCGCAATAGCTGTAGCGCACAATACCGTAAGCTACTATGACTGCAGTCTGCTCCGCTCACTGCTGACAAATAAGATAACTCTCGTTCTATCTGGATTGACCTTCACCAATCAAATTCTCCCTATGCCTTGATGAAGTCAAGGATTCCTATTTGCCCCTAGTCTAACTATTGGCGTGGTACACCAGTCACATAACCAGTCCACCACGATGCCACTCAAAATTCGGTCACAGGCGTTTAACTACAATTCTGTCCGTTCACACCGCACACTAAGTATGTCGGCCAACACAGCAAACAACACTTAATCGCACGGACTCAATATAGAGTAGCATTTCGATTCGCTCTCGACAGAGGTGCTCTCCCAGTGAAGTACTGAGGAGAGACTTGTTCCTCACTCCAAGAGCGACAACGGAACGGCGCCTCTCCTCGCCAGATGTGAAGGGGTATATCTTTCGGACTCTTCCATTATTCCTTCAGCTCAAGGCATCAGAAATATCGTCTGCCAATCAGCATTGCTCTTCTAAAACGGTAGAATGACGTTTCGTTTATGGCGACCAATCCAGAAACCTATAGCATTGGCGTTTGGCGTTTGCTGTCTCCCTGTGAAAAATCTCAAACTGCATGTTATGTGTAAAGAATACATAGGCTGGCCGCTCCCACATAATGTAGCGGAATTTGCTTTTAAGCCGAACAAGGGGTTGTTGCCCCCTTTCACTCGGGCCCACGCTGTCCGCTACACTGGCGGTCACAGGCCGACACGGGCTGGGTCGTCCACTGAAGGGACCGGCGTCCCGTTGTGCGGTTTCCCTCCTGAACTAAAAGCTTCTGTGATCGTCATGTCTGGAATGTATGTGTGTGTGCCAGCCTCGAGTATTTCAACCATGGTGCGCTTACTTGTTAATTGCATACCGTTTACATGAATTCATTCAACATTGACTTTATCTTATCGAGTTTGGGTTCGAATGAAGTGTCTTGATGTGCGGAATATGATTGTGAGGGCGGAATGTGTAAGTAATGAAGGTCAGAAGATCACGACATCTTACACAGTGTCTTAGCACCAATGCTGTTTAATATCTACACCAATGACCAACCACTTCCTCCTCACACAAGAAGCTTCCTACATGCAGACGACCTGGCCTTTATCCTCTCAGGGTAAGAATTTTGAGACAGTAGAGGAAAATCTCTCTGGTGCTCTGAAGAATCTTTCAGAATATTATGAGGAAAATCATCTCAAATCAGTCCCATCAAAAACTAAAACATGTGCTTGCCATCTGAAGAACGGAGAAGCATCTCGACAGCTGCATGTGAACTGGAATGGAAAGGAGTTGGAACACTGCAGTGCTCCAGATTACCTTGATGCTACCCTCGACTGCTCCCTGACCTTCAAGGCACACTGCACCAACCTTAAAGCCAAGGATTGGGGTGCCCACCCCCAGACAGTACGAACAACTGCCCTGACACTCTGTTACTCTGCTGTTACTGCCGCGACAGTGTGGTACAATTCTGTACATGTAAAAACAGCGGACACCGCCCTGAATGAAACCTGCAGGCTGATCACAGACTGTCTGAATCCAGCGCCAATACATAAGCTGTATACACTTTCAGCTATAGCCCTGCCGATATTAGACGCGAGATAGCTTATAGGAACGAGAGGCAAAAGGTCTATAATAACACGGCCCACCCCTTCCACGAACATCAGCTACCACCATTTTGACTGAAGTCCAGGAAGAACTTTCTACAGTCGTCTGTCCCAACTGACAGAGATCAAAGTATAGCCAGTTTGAACTATGGAAATAAGGACATCCTGTCCATCTAGAGTGAGACGTAATTGAACAAACTCTGTCACCTAGTCACTAAGAAGGATGGATCACATGGAAGTCCCTGAACAGACTGCACTCCGGCGTTGCAAGAACGAAGGACAACTTGAAGAAAGCGTCGTCTCTGTCCATGTTCTTGTATAGGACTGGAAATGGCCTTAGCTTATAGCAACGCAGTCACTGTTGTCAGATACTGGACACAACTAGTGTAAATGTGTTTCTTATGTAAAAACTGATTTCTTACTCCGGTGCGTATTATCTAAATATTGATTGCTTACTATTGTGTGTATTATGTAAATATTGATTTCTTACTCTTTTTCCCCTATGTGTTCATTTTATTACGTTTATATGTCTTTGAATTACTCATGTACACAAATACGCATATTTTTAAATCCGCACAGTCTGTGTCCTGGTTCTTCTGGCACGAATAAATAAAAATTAGGCAGTAACATATCATGCGAAAATTAGTTTCGTCCTTACATTTATGCACACCAGTGTATTTCACTGATCTGTGCATTTTTTCATTTGCCTGTGTCAGTTTGCAATCCAATTCCTTTTTGTTAAACGTGCATTGAATACAAAGATCTTCCGAATTTGTGAAGTGACAAACTCTGCACGTAATAACATATAGAGCCCATGGCAGTGTCTTTACGTTAGGCTCGTTGAATCTTTGTCAAGGTGCGATTTCCTTTGCAAAAATGTCTGGAGATTTTATAATTTTGTCAGAAATTATTCAGGACACAACAGAGCTTGAGGGCAGTGCGTATGAAAGTATGCATTGCATGGATACGTTGCGCCAATGCAAGGTCGGCATGTGGAACAACTCCCGTAGAGGACACAATTCAGAGCTAGTTGTCTGCGCTGGGTGTGCGTCGTGAAACAGGTCATTTGAAAATGATCCGATCTTCAGAATTATTGTACATTCCAATGTTCCATTTTTAGGAATAGGGATACGTTCTCCCATCCCCCGAAACACACACAAAGATTTGCTACAAAACTTTGTTTTGCAGCGACTACTTTCTATTGGCATGATATGACAGACTGTTAAGCTTCAAACGGTATGTATCACTCGTCGACAATATCAAAATTTGTTACTTTTATGTACAAACATTATCATAATTAATAGCGAAAACTGCCACGGGGGTAAGTATACGATAACGGGAGTAACATCGTCTCTGCGTTGAAAATAACAACCAGTTGCAAAATACAGATTTTTTAAACGTTGACCGTGGTTTCAACAGTTTTAAAACTGGTCTCTCCAGAGGATATTGTACCTATTACCAAATATTATGACACTGTGTGTAGAACAGCCATCGTACAGGTATTGTTATAATAAACGAAACATGGGAAATGATTACAAATAATTTTAGTGAAGCATACTCACGAAGAATCACATTATCTACATCCAGTGTGAGAGTCGGTGATGTTGTTTAGTACATTTGCGTGTCATCCACTTAATCACCATTTAAAATACGTGATTTAAAATAGTACTCTCTACTGTACAGCTTTGTTTTTAAACTTGTTTAGGATATCAAACATTTGACGTTGGATCCAACATCGTTATTGTGCCACCAGATAGATTTGTGTGTTTAAGACATTAAATACAAAACATGGCATCAGATCCTACAGAGCGTCATACACGTAAAGAGCTAGAGACATGAGAAGCACTAGTTTTAGGTCGCTTCTTGTAATTTATGCTCATGCGCGTCCTGTAAGCAAGTAGCTGCAATGAGCAGCGTGACTTCACAACTACATGTTCATTACTGGAACTGACATATTAACCAAAAACTTTAAGAGGGGACAGGAGACGGCGTAGAAAAGTGTGCCATTAAAGTCATATGGCCCGCAGGCTCAGGTAAACACAGCAATCTACTCACAATATCATAAAACACACGAGAAGCACTTGTGTGTGAACACGCAACTTTAACAAGTGTGAGTGTCAAAGCAAAAAGGCTCCAAGAAAATATTATCAATGTATAAGAGACCCAACACAGACTCGTTAAAATGACGCTGACACCAAGGAATACTATAAATGGTTGGGAATACTGTAAAAGTCTGCTGTGTTTTCCTGAGTCTGCGAGCTCATTATTAGCCATATGCCTTTAATGGCATATTTTTCTACCCCCTCCCCTCTTCCCCTTTAATCTTCGTTGTTACTACGTTAATTCTAGTAATGAATATGTATTTGTGAAACCACACATTCTCCTCATTGCAGCTACGCTACGCCCATGCAGGACGTGCATGAGCACTACTTACCAGAGCTCATCCATGTTTGCGAATTTCATTACCACCTTCTTTAAACCATTTAATTTCACCTAGCCTCTCCTCAGACCATTCAGTCGGCGATACTCTCTCAATGCAGCATTGTAACAGCTGCCATTCACATAAAATTATTTCAATAACCGTGCACGGTCTCTCTTCTCGACATGCATGCTGCACACTCACGTTATCACTCGTCAAATGACAATGTGGATGTCATATCGTCATAGAAACAGTACGGAGCGCCAGTTTTGCACCTTGAGGCCACAGATGTAACTAATGATTTTTCCAGTGTAAATCGTTTCCTAGTTAACGCATCACCATACCTACCATGTTCCTCTGTCTTACGATAATTACAGCCCATAGTGGACTTGCATGAGTAGCTGCTCTCAAATATAACCACTCGGTATATCGAAAAATAGGACAACGAGGCTCTGTTGGTTCGGCGATTGCAGCACTATACAATAGTGGGCACCACAAACATACAACAATAAAAACGGTTGGGTTTGCTGTGAATAATTAATAGTGAACTTCCAGCAAGGCTGTTTGTTTTGGTTACCGGGCGACATATGTATCTCCTCGTTCTGCAAGCACTGGCAGCATCCACTACCATTTGCAGCGAACTGAGCTTTAATTGCAAAAAAAAAAAAAAAAAAAAAAAAAAAATGTTCAAATGGCTCTGAACACTATGGGACTTAACATCTATGGTCATCAGTCCCCTAGAACTTAGAACTACTTAAACCTAACTAACCTAAGGACAGCACACATCACCCAGTCATCACGAGGCAGAGAACTTTAATTGCATCCCATAATGTCTGGAGTCCTGGTATGTGCTCGGAGTAAAAGGTTAAGGAATTCTACAGACTGTCTTTGGTTCTCAATATATAATTAAGGGTAAAAGAAACTGATACACCTGTCTAATATCGTTTAGGGCCCCCGCGAGGAAGCAGAAGTGCCGCAACACGACGTGGCATGGACTTGACTAATGTCTAAATTAGTGCTGGAGGGGACACCATGAGTCCTGCAGGGCTGTCTATGAATCCGTAAGAGTACAAGACGGTGGATGTCTCTCCTGAAGAGCTCTGTGCAAGGCAACCCGGATATCCTCAATAATGTTCATTTCTGGGGAGTTTGGTGGCCAGCGGAGGTGTTTAAACTCCGAAGAGTGTTCCTGGAGCCACTCAGTAGATTCTAGAAGTGTGGAGTATGGCATTGTCCTGCTGGAATTGCCCAGTCCTTCGGAATGCACAGTGGACACGAATAGATGCAGGTGATCAGGCAGGATGCTTACTTACGTGTCACCTGTCAGAGTCATGTCTGGATGCATCAGGGGGCCGTATTATTCCAAATGCACGCGCCCCACACCATTACAATGCCTCCAACAGCTTGAACAGTCGAGTACTAGCGTGCAGGGTCTATGGATTCATGAGGCCTGCATACCCGAACACGTCCACCCACTCCACTAATCTGAAACGACTCTCTTCCAACCAAGCAACATGTTTTCAGTCATCAATAGTCCAATGTCGGTGCTGACGAGCTGTGCGAGGCGTAAGGCTTTGTGTTGTGCGTTCATCAAGAGTTCACGACTGGGCCTACGCCTCTGAAAGCGCATATCGATGATGTTTCGTTGAATGGTTCGCACGCTGACACTTGTTGATGGCCCAGCATTGAAATCTGCAACAATTTGCGGACGGTTTGCACTTCTGTCACGCAGAACGATTCTCCTCAGTCGCCGTTGGTCTTGTTCTTGCAGAATCTTTTTCCGGCCGCAGCGATGCAGGAGATTTGATGGTTTACCGGATTCCTGATATTCACGGTACACACGTGAATTTGTCGTACGGTAAAATTCCTATTTCATCGCTATTTCGGACACGCTGCACCCCACCGTTCGTACGCCGACTATAACACCACGTTCAAACTCACTTAACTCTTGATAACCTGCCGTTGTAACAGCAGTAACCGAGCTAACAACTGCGCCAGAAACTTGTCTTATATAGGCATTGCCGACGGGAAGGCCGTATTCTGCCTGTTTACATATCTCCGTATTTGAATATACAAGCCTATGCCAGTTTGTTTGGTGCTTCAGTGTATAAAGTATTCGGCCAACTGGTTTCCGAAGTTTAATGTAAAAGCCATGACCAGGTTTCATAACGACTAAGGGTACCTTCTTCAGAAGGAACCTCATTTAACTTACGTGACTTCCATCTGAAGAAAATACCCTTAGTCGTGTTGAATCCTGGTCAACGTTCTTACATTAAACATATGCAACCGGTTGGCTGTATATGTAATGAAAATTTATTTACAGTTTATACTGTCAGCTATGTTTAAAATTATGTCTTTAGTTCATATGGATGAACAGATATCGAGGAGGGAACGTCAGTTGATGATGCTGTTATGGCAGCTTTGTGTAAGCCACGCCACCTTAAATTTTCCTACACTTAAACTTGCTGTGAGGCTGTAACACTACGACTCTTGCCAGGCTCACCACATGTCGGTTTCGCGCGAGGCCTCTAAGAAAGAGACGCCGAGTAATTAACGTTCAAAACGCATATCATTGCAGGTTCTGGACCCATTCGTAATGACTAACTCGCTGCTTCAATTATTATAGTGTTATCAATCTTATTTTGTCGTTCCCCTATACAATAAATGCAAATTAACTCCTTATTAAAAATACAGGGTGAAAGAAGACAATAATAACCAGATTCCTGATCTACTGAGGAATAGTGTCCCACAATGTGATTTCGAGAGCAATTATTTTAAGAGGATGTTGTTATTTGCTAAAGAAGGCGGCAGTCATTAAATTCAGATGAAAATTCAGACGTCTCCGTAGTGATACAAAGACGACTGCGTTTCGACAGTTGGATCCAAGACAGGACGTGAAACGTCTGTGGACAGAAAATTTTCTCAGTTCTCCAAGCTCAAGTAGTTTTTCCTTGCCCACTGTTCCTACATTCAAATGATGCTGAAGTTATTTTTAGGGTTACTGTACAGTAGACACTTCAGTTTTGTAAGTCACTGGAGCACAGTTGCCCCAAGCTCACTTTTTGTCAGATTCTGTTCGGACCAACTCTTGCTGCCAGTCGACTTTGCACTTGGCGCTTGCCACCTTGAATCATATTACAGTTTGCCTGGTCATTAATTTGGGCAGGAGATGGCAGTGTCGATCGTGGATAAGCAGCACTGTTTCCACTGGGCAACGTCTTCAACCATGTGGTAAGAGGTCAACGCACCCTTACCCAGTTATCACCTCGATCTTTACCTCATGCGCTCAGATATCCCTCTGTGGCATGTTAACATTCCCACATTTGATGAGCTCTCTTCAGCAGATTACTGGGCGTTATGTAATGAAATGTAATAATTTCTGTATTCATTAGTCGGTATCTCTCCCAACGAACCTCGAGTGTACCCAATATTAGAACGTCACTGAAGGCTCTATGTTTGCCGATTCTGATAGAATACATCTCATTGTTATTCTTTATGAATATTGAGCTGCCTGTCCACTGACCCGATTAATAGCGACCCCCGCTACGGAGGGATTAAATTCATGGCCACTGACGCTTGCGTCGCGTAAGATACCGAATAACTTCCTCTTTCTGGTCATCTGTCTTCTGATAGGCTTGAAGCAGCCTGTCCAAATTCCTCTCCTGTGTCAATGTCTTCATCTCAGCGTAGCACACCTAGAGTTCAATTATTTGTTGGGTGTATTCCAATCTTTCTCTGTCCCTACAACTTTTACCCTCTAGAGCCCCCTCTGGTACTATGTAATTTATTGCTTGATATAGTACGTGCCCTATCATCCTGTATCTTCTTCGTAGCCAAGAGTCCCAGATGTTCCTCTCCTTACCGATTCTGCGGAGAACGTAATAAACTACATCCTTCTATAACAGCAGAGCCCAATCCCAAACGCTTCGATTCTCTTCTTTTCCGCATTTCAGCCATTCACGATCCCCTACTTGCTTGTAAATTTCGTTTGTAAAAATCAGACCCAGTTGCTGCGGCCTGGGAACAATGTGGAGAGTTTTTTACAATCTGCCGCCCGGTATTTGAACACCGCTGTATGAATTGGCGGTGGGAGATCGTTATGTAGCCAATGTTTCGGATTGAACTTGGATTCAGAAAGTCTTGAGTGAGAACATTGTAGGGCGATGGTTTTCTAGTACGACCTTTTTATTGCTTCTAAGCATAACGGGAAGATACATATGCCTCAACTCTAACATCAGGCCTCACACAAGACAGCACTTATCAAAAGGATCATTGTTGAATTACTATTAATAACTAATTTCGTGTACAAATCACCCTCTATGTATATCCACATATATATTGCGCAAGCCAGTGAAAAATGTGTGGCAGTGGGTACTTCGTACCAGTTTATCAATTTTCTGTCCTATTTCATTTACTCGCCTAGTGATAGAGACAAAAATAACTGTCTGTATCCTCTCGACACGTCCTATCTCATCCTATTATCACGATTCTATCTTAGAATACACATTGTCTGAATTTACCGCGTATGGTATTCTGAGTTAACGTCTTCCTTTCTCCAAAGATTCCTACATAAATTCCCCGAGCATTTATCTTACACTTTCGCATCGGCTGTGCCGCCATCTCACGAGCTTATCGGCACCTCTATAGATCCTTTTGTGGTCTGTTGTCATGCCTAAGGATTGGGGACGATGGTACAATAGTACTCTAGCGTCTTGTATACAGTCACCTTTACAGAACCACCGTACTTTTCCAGAACACGTTAAAAATATTCATTTGTCTTCCATAACACTGATTTTACGTGATCATCCTATTTCATTTTGATTCTTAGTATTACTGCTATGTAGTTAAACGATGCCACACAATTAGTCTTGTAATTGGTCTTCTTCTTTGTTACAAGCATTGTCTTGCAATTATCCACAATTGAGACGAAGCACTTCAGAGCACTGAAAGCAAAGAATACTGTGAGAAACTATTTCTGGAGAGAGAAGGTGTTCACGCTTTAATGGTACTAGAAATGAGAAGATGGCACTTGCTGAGGCGCACTGGTTTGCGTAAATGGCTTTGCCGTGGGAGGATGTCAATGGTAAATGTGCTGTGCGTGGCTCATTTTCGTGCCATTTATCGCTTGACATCTTGTCTTTGTGATACTACTGTCCAATTTCTTATTCGATTTACTGGCGTCACTAAGTTGCTGGCTTGCCAGCCCGTGAGTGGCAGCAGCAGCGCTTATCGATAATAGCATTGTCTTACTATCTTTGGAGCGACCGCGAGAATTTCTGGGGCATTGTGTGGGGGGAGTTCAGTGGGGACGGAGCAGCAGTGAGGTCCGGACAGCCATAGCTCGCCTGACCATTGCCAGCACACGTGACTTCAGAGGGGACGACCTTGGTTGGTCGTTTGGTCGGTTGTTTCGTCAGATGCTTCTGGGTTTTCTGCGTGTATCGACTTGTGATTCCTTGTTGTTGTTCCACAGTGACTGGTTTTAGTATTGTTCGACTTGTTTGTGGAGGTGTTTCGTGCAACTGTGTGTAGTTTGTGTGGTTTTGCCTGGGCAGCTATTTTAATGCTGTCTGCGTACTGGATTGAGTCAGTCGGTTTGGACGGAGCAGCAAGGAAGTCTCCGCAGCGCGGGGCCAGGCCAGGACTGCTGGCGGCGTTCATGCGCTGTCGGATCGTGAGGCGCTAGCTGCGAGGGCGACAAAGTTCGTTGCCCACCGAACCTTGACGCTGACATTGAGTGATCAGTTAACCTGTTATGAAACCTCGACTATTGTGACATCTCTTCGTTCTTTTGTGGGTTGTTGTTCCCTGCGCCATTTGGGGTAGCAGCAACATATGATGCGTTGGAGTCCGCGAAATCTTGCAGCCATCTTCCTACATTGTGATTAATTATCAAATTGACTGTTACTTGCCAGTGAAGTGCACCAGCGGTATTTTCTGTCCTGTGGCCTTTAACGCCCCAGTTACCTGCCCTGGTCGTTAGCATAGTGTGCCTTTCCACGTCGTGTTGATGCTGTCGGGCACAGCATGTAGTTCGACAGCCTTTTAAGTTGTTTGGTTCATATTTTGCTTACAGTGGTTATTGTTCCCTTGGCTGTTTTTAGACACCAATTACTGAAGACGTAGTGCTGTTCGTATCCTCGTCCTCAGCTGATATTTTCCATCGTTGTGCCATTGGTCAGAGGGAAGGGAATTGGTTAAATTGTTGGTCGGCCTTTGGGCCATCCCTAGTTTGGGTTGCCATTCGACTCTTCAACTTTTGGCTGACTGTCTCACCTCACCTTACGTTTGAGCTACCTTCTCAGGCCGACCCTTGGAACACTTCTGAGCCCCACTTGTTCTGTTTGTTTTAGATTGTGATTTTCATTTTAGTTTGCAGTATTGTGCGAGGCCTTCGACGGTGTATTAATTCAGTTTTTTATACAAAAATAAAGGCCTTCAGACACCTTAAATTAAAATTTTGAAGATTAATTTTGTTTACATTCTTTTCGTTAAAATTTTTTGTGTCTGAAATTGTTTGTAGTCCAGGTCCCAAGCCGTTAGTTGTTCTATGTGTTATGTGTGGCCTTCAGCCGAAGATTTACGTGAAACCCTTTTAATAAGGCCTTCAGCTGTGTGTATTCTTTGAAGGAAAACTTTTTATAAGAAGGGAGGGCTTTATTTTAAATTGTTTGTCTGACTTGTTGTTCAGGCCTTCAGCTGTTGTTTCAAATTTGTTTGTGGCCTTCAGCAGTGCAGTAAGTTAATTTCTTTAGTTAGGATTTCAGCCATTCTGTTGTAAGTTTAAAAAGAAATTTCTTGGCTAGAAGAAATTGTTTATTAACGTGTTTTAATTATAGTTATCCTTCAGACGTGTAGTCTAGTCCTTCAGCCGCTAATTTTTTCAACTGCATGTTTTTTTAAAAAATGAAAATTTTTACCTTCTATTTGTAATTGTTTTTGATTTCTAATCCAGGCCTTCAGCTATTCTTGTTTTTGGTGTTGTTTTGGGCCTTCAGCCCAGAAATCATCTCAATTTTTCTTTAACTAGGCCTTCAGCCGTACTGTCTAGTTGTGATCTTTTAAAGCAATATGTAAATAAGTGAAAAATAAAGTTGTGTGTTTGATTGTGCAACTCACAGTAACTGTTTACGGCCCAGGTTTCAGTACTAAACATAAGAATTAAGATAGCGGTGGAAAAGGCCATGTTTCGAAGAGGAAATAACTGAAAATAAAGGGGAATCCTGCTGTCAGGAGGAACAGAGACGAGTGAGGAAGATGTGGTAGCAAGGACAAACATCAGGGGGAATTTAATTAGCGGAAGGGATGCTGTTACAGTTGTTTTCGGAGATGATACGCAGAGTGAAAAGGTGTCGGTTGCAGACATAGCCTTTAATCTCCCGGTATCTGCACATGCCGCTGACTGTTAAGAACAAACGGTATGTCTGGTTTCAAGCCATATTACGAAATAGCTTGCGCTCCCACGGTAATGGGTTGTGCCAAGGTAATTTACTTTAGTTGGAGAATAACAATGGATGATCCAGCAAATGAACAAAGGGAAAACCTTGTTTCAAATCGTAGTATGAAACATCTAGATCTTCCAATGAAATCAGTTGCGTCAATGTAATTTACTTTAGTGCTAGAATACCAACGGATATGATACTACACTGGACGACAATATGTATTCCGAAATAAATAAAATGAATAAACATAAATTTGAAAGACGGAATTGCCTTTGACTGAACGCAAAATAGAGAGACAAATACGTTGTTTTACCATATTGGCAACAAGTAACAGATAAAATCCAGCACACCCTGCAAAAGAAAGCCTATAAATCGGATTTAGTCCACGAAACACAGTAAGAGCACACACGTGTCGTTCTCGCTCTGGAGTTTATAAATTATAATGTAAAGACTGTGGAAAATATGGGTACGTAGGGGTAAGACAGCTACATACAGGGTGGTCGGAAATTCCCCTTACAAACTTCTAGGACATGTAGATGGTAGTGAGTACATAACATTTTGAATAGGAACTCATGTCCGGAAACGTTACGTTTCCGTTCTACGACAGTTTCAATGCAGATGATTCTCTCATCCACACCCACGTGAGGAAAGTACTTTGGCGTGACCCAGTACAATTGTTGCAATCCATTTGAAAAGAGTACTGACTCGTTCCGTTATTACTTACGCATTTTCCGGCCGGTGTGGCCGAGCGGTTCTAGACGCTTCAGTCTGGAACCGCTCGTCCGTTAGGGTCGCAGGTTCGAATCCCGCCTCGGGCATGGATGTGTGTGATGTCCTTAGGTTAGTTAGGTTTAAGTAGTTCTAAGTTCTAGGGCACTGATGACCTCAGATGTTAAGTCCCATAGTGCTCAGAGCCATTTGAACCATGGAACAAATGAATAATAATGAAAATAATCAATCAGTGTTCAGTATACATATCAGAGAAAAACAATCACTCAGTAAGAGACATACCAGTTGAAGTCAGAAGAGAAAGAAATCTTTATCCACATAATATTCTAAACGAGTGAACAAACCTGTTGTTGTGGTCTTCAGTCCTGAGACTGGTTTGATGCAGCTCTCCATGCTACTCTATCCTGTGCAAGCTTCTTCATCTCCCAGTACCTACTGCAGCCTACATCCTTCTGAATCTGCTTAGTGCATTCACCTCTTGGTCACCCTCTACGATTTTTACCCTCCACGCTGCGCTCCATTACTAAATTGGTGATCCCTTGAGCCTCAAAACATGTCCTACCAACCGATCCCTTCTTCTAGTCAAGTTGTGCCACAAGCTCCTCTTCTCCCCAATTCTATTCAATACCTCCTCGTTAGTTATGTGATCTACCTATCTAATCTTCAGCATTCTTTATCGTCCACGTTTCACTTCCATACATGGCTACACTCCATCAAATACTTTCAGAAGCGACTTCCTGACATTTAATTCTATACTCGATGTTAACATATTTTTCTTCATCAGAAACGCTTCCTTTCCATTGCCAGTCTACATTTTATATCCTGTCCACTTCGACCATCATCAGTTATTTTGCTCCCCAAATAGCGAAACTCCTTTACTACTTTAAGTGTCTCATTTCCTAATCTAATTCCCTCAGTATCACCCGACTTAATTTGACTACATTCCATTATCCTCGTTTTGCTTTTGTTGATGTTCATCTCATACCCTCTTAGAAAACAAGACCTAGGAAACAAGATTTATGGAAAATTTGAGAAATACCTTCGTCCAAAGACGAAGTAAAATACATTACTAACACAGCAAACTTTACCCTATTTACGATTTTACAGAATCTTCTTTTAAATTAATTATATTTAAATAAGTTCATTTTAGTGTACAAATTAAAGCAATAAAATAATATGAGTTTATGCATCACTGAAATTACAAAAACAATACAATATATTAACGACAAAATACATCGCTGGTATTGTAAAGCACGCTGCGTCCTATTCAGTATCCAAGCACGTCAATGTGAGTACCTGTAAAAAGCCTGACTGCTTCGAGACGTTCAAGAAGAGAGTCAATAAGATTCTATAGGTTACCGACGGGGATGTGGAGCCATGCCGACTCCACTACCACGACCAGCTGCGCTAGGTTTCTTGGCTGAGGACCCATGGCGCAAACAGACCGACCGAGATGGTCTCACATATTCTCTATTGGGTTTAAACCAGAGGAGTCTGGTGGCCAAGGGACTGTAGCAAACGTCCTGATGCTCTTTGACCCATGCACATACACTACAAGATGTGCGACATGTTGCACTGCCCTGTTCGTAGATGCCTTCATGTCGAGAAAAACACATGTAGGAGTGGACATGGGTTCTCAAGGATAGATGCATACTTATTTTGATCTATTGTGCCTTCCAGAATGGCAAGATCAACCATGGAACGCCAAAAGACTTCCCTAAGATCATAACGCTAGTACTTGGGCAGAGAGAGTTCTGAGACACTTTTGATATCAATTTAATAAGGTAATTAATGAAATGAATTAATTGAGCCATCCCTCTCCCTCCCCACCTCCTTAACCAATTACTCTGATAAGTGGCTTATGATCCCTGGGATTGATTTATGACCCCCTAGGGGATGATGGCTGATCGATCTTTCTCAGAAAACCCCCAACCCTTCCCCTCCCCTCTTCCTCCCGCAGCCCTCAGGCAAAAGGGACACTTTTCTTTGTCAGCCCTCTCCAGTACAGTTCTGAGCCACTTTCCCCCTCTTGTGGAATCCCCCCGCCCTCACATCCTCTCCTCCATTTCCCCCTCCTCTCCCCATCTGGAAATAGGTGGGAAAAGACTCAGTCTATTCTGGAGAGGAAGGATCTCACAACATGAAATTCTAAGCAATGTCAGTAATACATTGTTCAGTTCAATTTGAATTTTTTCTATTTACCCAGTTTACAGGAGACAGGGCTCACCCACTTGGGAAGAACACAAGTCTGCACCCGCTCGCTACACACCCTTCAATGACATAATAATGGTAAGCACCAAGGAATGAAATGAAGTGCAGTATAGTAGTTATTGTTTCGGGTCATCTGCATATATGTGAACCATACGAGTGCTTCCTGGCACTGGGTGCATGCATATGCATGTGGCAGAGGTCAGACCACATCTGCTGGATGGGCGCCGCCAGAAGCAGGTGGAACAAAGAGCGCTGACAGCTCTATTTGCTTTGGAAGCCTACAGGCTAATGGCACATTGCATGCCAGTGCACACTGCCGGTGTCGCCACATGGCGGCCATCAAAACTACTGCAAGACCTTGCATGAGTGAGGTGCCCATCTCCATGCCCTGTGGAAAACCCACTATCCAGGAGCCACAGAGAAACTGTTGTTGGAGACCTCACAGCCAGCCATCACCAACATCGCTGGCAATGGGTTCTACACAACGCTGGTGGCTAATCTCAAGGACAGTAACAGGTGCAAACATGTTACTCTTTTGTACCGGCTGTGAATAAATAGTTGCCACTATTTAAGTTCCAACCCTCGTATAAGGCCTACCGCACTCCCAGTCGTTCTCATTCTGCTCTAGTCTCTAACCATGCACAGTTGTCCTTTATAGTGTCTCGAGCTTTCGATAATGTGTCAATCATGAAGCAGTCAGCAGCAGCAAACAGCTGCAGTCTCAGTTCCTACACAGGGAGAATTACTGGGTAAGTACATATCGTAATCAATAACTGTACTTTTTTCCACAAGTCAGTCCCTAAGAATTTCGTAGTGTTGAATACATATCCTCTTCATATTGCTTCAGCATACGTCCACCAAATCATGCTGCAGCAGTAGCAACACAAGTATATACATTTTTCTTTGTCATAGCACTGTGTGTATACAGAATATTTTACTGAGACATATTGTTTAAAAAAGTCGACCTTTCTGAAATTTCGTTGTAGCCGTGTGTTTATACAGAATATGTTGTTGTCCGAGACACATTCTTTGTTGTTGCAAACGATTTAAAGGAACAGGGGCAGGGAAGGATCCACATCATGTAAGTGTATATTCTAAAAAGAATTCTTAGTCTTGTGTGTGAAAATGTTTTTATTTTATTAACTCAATATGTTGTAGGGGATGTAGGGGAGCTGGGTCCATGGTGGAATGTGTGGAGATGACTAAGGTGATTCCCAATGACTTGAGGGATATGTCACAGAGCCAGAACAATGCTTACTCAGAATCAGTGTTTATAACGATGTACCAGCAAGCAATGTCAAGAACATTTTATGTAATTCTTTTTTCTGTTATTCGCCATGGTGTGGGTACTGGTGGCTGTGAAGAAACAACCATGCAACACGCCACTTCTCGCTGCACAGGAAGTTCCAGAGACCTTAGGTAATAGTGACCCTACAGCCTGACATACTATCTTCGTAGAAAAACACATACCAGTTGTGGCAGTGTACCAAGCTGCATCATCCTACAACTTAAGTCTTAACTGATACAAACCTTATGTTAGGGATAATCCTGCAGTTTGGATTCTCAGAGCGCTTGACAACTTTCATGGGAGATTCATAAGCTCTTCAGCGACAATGTTCCAATGACCAAATCGAAGATTTGTAAGTGAAGGCCGTTGACCGCCATATTTGTGCTCCGCCATTAGATATATATGCGGACACTCCTCTTAGGGGCCACTGTCATCTTAGGGGAAGTTCTGTGGCGCTGCCTATAACACATGCAACTTGAATTACCTCGACAAAAAATGGCTCTGAGCACTATGCGACTTAACTTCTGAGGTCATCAGTCGCCTAGAACTCAGAACTAATTAAACCTAACTAACCTAAGGACATCACACACATCCATGCCCGAGGCAGGATTCGAACCTGCGACCGTAGCGGTCGCTCGGTTCCAGACTGTAGCGCCCAGAACCGCACGGCCACTCCGGCCGGCGAATTACCTCGACATATACCCATTTCCTTTTATAATTTAAGCAGATATGAGTTCAATTTCATGTTCACTTCAGTATAGAGAAAGATCAGGTCAGTGACCCGTCAGAGCTACAGAAAAATATATTTCATTTTCCAAATGAATGACGCCAAGAATTATGCTCCTGTTCTTGACTCGCTATGTTTTATGCAAGCAGCACTCCAGGAACCTGTTGAAACTCTTCCTCAAAGATATGCACACCACTCGAGCTGCATTTCCCGATGAGGAAAAGATTCAACTTGTGACCAGGAAGGATGTTTCTCCGTATGAGTATCTAAATAGTACGATATGGCAAAACGAAACCAGACTACTGGACATAGCTACGATGTCCATCAACCTTTCAGGTGATGCCAAATCGTACGCAGAATGTGAGCATGCTGTGAATGTCTGGCAGGAATTCAAAATCTGAATATGAGCATGCTGTGAATGTCTGGCAGGAATTCAAAATCTCCACTTTAGGAAAATAGACACAGCTTTCTGTGGACGCAGATGTTCGCTTGCTCATGGATGATTTCGAGAAATTCTGAAGTCCATGCATTAGCACTAAACTATTGACCAATGCTAACATGCTTCTGTTCTTTGAGCAAGGGAAATGTTGGAGACTTTGTCAATGTGTCCCTGGACATGGCAAGGCAAATAACCCATGTATGGTTAGAGGTTTAACACATCCCATGATTCTAATTACATCATGTACTTGGATGCCAATAACCTATACAGGCACACCATACAACAATCCCTGCCGATTGGCGAGCTCGATGGGTGCCCAAAGAATGCAAGGGATTAGTTGGAAAAAGCGATCTTATGGGGGCTGACATACAGAACATACAGACTACACTACTGGCCATTAAAATTGCTACACCACGAAGATGACGTGCTACAGACGCGAAATTTTACCGACAGGAAGAAGATGCTGTGATATGCATATGATTAGCTTTTCAGAGCATTCACACAGGGTTGGCGCCGGTGGCGACACCTACAACGTGCTGACATGAGGAAAGTTTCCAACCGATTTCTCATACACAAACAGCAGTTGACCGGCGTTGCCTGGTGAAACGTTGTTGTGATGCCTCGTGTAAGGAGGAGAAATACGTACCATCACGTTTCCAACTTTGATAAATGTCGGATTGTAGCCTATCGCGATTGCGGTTTATCGTATCGCGACATTGCTGCTCGCGTTGGTCGAGATCCAATGACTGTTAGCAGAATATGGAATCGGTGGATTCAGGAGGGTAATACGGAACGCCGTGCTGGATACCAACGGCCTCGTATCACTATCAGTCGAGATGACAGGCATCTTACCCGCATGGCTGTAACGGATCGTGCAGCCACGTCTCGATCACTGAGTCAACAGATGGGGACGTTTTCAAGACAACAATCATCTGCACGAAAAGTTCGACGACATTTGCAGCAGCATGGACTATCAGCTCGGAGACCATGGCTGCGGTTACCCTTGACGCTGCATCCCAGACAGGAGCGCCTGCGATGGTGTACTCAACGACGAACCTGGGTGCACGAATGGCAAAACGTCATTTTTTCGGATGAATCCAGGTTCTGTTTACAGCATCATGATGGTCGCATCCGTGTTTGGCGACATCGTGGTGAACGCACATTGGAAACGTGTATTCGTCATCGCCGTACTCGCGTATCACCCGGCGTGATGGTATGGGGTGCCATTGGCTACACGTCTCGGTCACCTCCTTTTCTCATTGACGGCACTTTGAGCAGTGGACGTTAAATTTCAGATGTGTTACGACCCGTGGCTCTACCCGCCATTCGATCCCTGCGAAACCCTACATTTAAGCAGGTTAATGCACGACCGCATGTTGCAGATCCTGTACGGGCCTTTCTGGATACAGAAAACGTTCGACTGCTGCCCTGGCCAGCACATTGTCCAGATCTCTCACCAACTGAAAACGTCTGGTCAATGGCGGCCGAGCAACTGGCTCGTCACAATATTCCAGTCACTACTCTTGATGAACTGTGGTATCGTGTTGAAGCTGCATAGGCAGCTGTGCCTGTACACGCCATCCAAGCTCTGTTTGACTCAATGCCCAGGCGTATAAAAGCCGTTATTACCGTCAGAGGTGGTTGTTCTGTGTACTGATTTATCGGGATCTATGCACCCAAATTGCGTGTATATGTAATCACATGTCAGTTCTAGTGTAATACATTTGTCCAATGAATATCCGTTTATCATCTGCATTTCTTCTTGGTGTAGCAATTTTAATGGCCAGCAGTGTAACAAGAATATTGCAAGACAAGACCAACGTAGTGTACTCCTGAGAATGAGCGGAGCCTTCAACACCACATCACTACAGGCATTTTAGTTGCGATGTGGACCTGCCCTGTACACATAACAATACGTTACAGAGCTGCACTTTACTGGCTTAAGAGGGACAGGCTCAATAAAGTCACCGAAATTACGGGAACCAACATTATGAACAAAACACAAAAGAAACAATGCCGGATTCAAACACGACAGAGAGATTGGGATGCATCCGACGAGGGTCGCCGAGTACACTCTTTCTTTTCTGATGTACACGAAAGACTACAACTGAAACATGTCGATCGGCGCGGGGGGATGGTCCATTTCCTGACAGGCCACGGGCCATATCCGCTACATTTAAACCGTATAGGACTAACTAACGATAAAGTATGCGTATGCAGAGAAACTGGGACACCAGAACATGTCACACTGCTGTGCAATACGCTAGCACAGGGGAAACCTATACAGAGCGACAATGACATCACCAGAATAATATGTAATCCTGATGACTGGAACACAATAAACAGCGTATCTGATATTGTATCGAGCACTCTGCACGAAGAATACACGGAACAAAACCCATATGGAAGGAGACGCAGACAAGCAGTTCTACGTGTTGGGCGTGTTTGCCGAAGTTACAAGAGTATTTACGTACTTTTTCTTCAAACAGTTGAGTTATTTAGTGTTGGGAAACGCAGTCACAAGTTTTAAGTAACAACAGAAAGGAATTTTCTGAACGCTGATAGTGGAAACCTTGTGAAAGTTGATGCGTTTATGCTCCACCTATGTAGATCGGCGATATATGCGACAACGGACATTCTTTTCCTGCTCACTACAACATCATTAAACTCGCTCAAAACTAAGAAATTGCAGAACTTTTGCAAATGGGTCCGTATATTCCAACTACATTGCCGGCTATCAGTCATGAGCTAAGACCCAAAGCACAACAACATTACTCTTGGCATAACTTAGTGCTCTAGAAGACACTCAGCAGAGTTAATGCATTTAACACGCGTTCGGTAGCGCAATGGAAAGCTTTTTTCGACTGCAGAGAAGGAGGTCATATGTTATAATCCTGGAAAAGTCATATAATTTAAAAAAATTTACATGAAATACGAAAATACGGTTAGCATGAACTGATTGTAGCAGTTGCTTCGATTTTGGAATGTACTGTATTTAGCTTCACATTAATCCTAGTCTAATAAATAGACAACAGAGGCTAAATTCATTTTCTTTGCGAACAAACAATTAACTTTTTTGGAAAGAATTGCTAGTAGTGATGATAGTACCCACCATATGCCCACAGTACAACGAGGTGTAGGACTATGTGGTTATACAGAGAGAGGTAAAGCGTGTACAACATGCGGGTGACACAAATGTAAGGGCTGTGATGTTTGTGAAATTAAACTAACGTTAGCTTCTAAGGCAGACTTACTTCATCTGTATGTAAGATGATGAAACTGCAATAGTTTAAAAAATAAAGGTTCTAGCTGGACTGTAAGAAGATAAAAACATTGTTTCTAACAAAATAAAAAGTGTATGGTCACATTAACTAGAAAATATGTTTTTGAACGTGACGTGTGTGAACAGCGACTGCAAATATAAGCGCATGTAAACAGCAAGGAAAACACAATAGTATTCTGTTTCTCATCGGCTTGGTAAAGTTTTGTAATTATGATTTGTTTTTCATAGACGAGGACTGCAGAGTCGTTTTACAAATGAGCTAAAACGTTCTTTCGTATTCGACTCGAACAAGCCATCCATAGACATCATCTTATAAAATTCGACGGTCTACCGTCTAAATTCGACTGCACTACCGAATAATTGAGATGTACCTGGATAAAAAGACAGTTTTCGCCAGGAGTTTAATTTCGTTGAATGACACTAGCCTTCTTCTTAACAGTGGGAGAGCAAATCTCGAAGGTAAGTTAATGTCAACTTCACAGTGCAACCATTTTTAATTAAGTTAGTGAACTTGTGCGTCGTAGTGGTGGCAATTTGCTGGTACAATGCAACCACGTTTTACGCATTCTCTGGAACACTCAAAAACAACTTTTTAGGAGTTTTTATAGATGTATTTGTACACCACGGCACTACACACCATTTGCGACACAATTTCAGAAACGTAAATTCCAAAACATAGCTGTGAGTTAACATTACGACAGTAGGAGCAGCAAGTTAGCCAGTGACGTCACAGGCATCACGTGCCTCGAATGAAGCGTTTTAGCGGGCTTTCAAATAATTTGAATTTCATTTTCGTTTTTATAAAAGAATAATGAAATTCAAGAGGAAAAAAGCATGTTAGGAGCATAAAATGTCACAAGTAATCATCAGCGGGAAATAATTTGTGCATGACGCTCACGATCGTTCTTTTAAAGTTAGCATGTACGACATTGCATCTCAACCTCAACTGACGTTTAATGCACCTCCTTATATATCCTTTTCGTAAATGTTAGAAGGAACATGATGCTCAGATGCAGACACAAAATGTATGAAAGTATTGGTAGCGATGGAAACTGCAGAACACACATTTTCTGTCGGTGAAGTACCATTGTAACTGTTCTGGTGGCTGCAAGTCTCCAAATGAGTCGAAATAGTATCTAAACGTTATCCTTGGTTTTTTTAATATGGATCACCCAGTGAGCTTCTGGTCCACCAGAAACATGTAAATCCACGATTCCACAGTCTCCAGATTTTCACATAGTCTTTGACAACGTGGCCCTAATAAACAAACCACAGTATCTTGGAATGCCTAATTTTTTTGTAACAAACTTGGACAGATCTGTATTTGTAAGCGGTCTGTCAGCTAGAATAGCAAACGAGCATTTCTTTTAATTTATGAAGACACCTAGTCCTTTCTTGTATGGTTTCAGGTACGGTCCTTCTCAGATGGCTGCTGCTTTCATCATGCAGTTCTATCTTTTTGCTTACTCTAGCTGCTCCTGGGAGTTCTGTGCGTTCTTGACTGTTCTGGCAATAGCCACAGCACCATCAGCTATTGAATCCATCTCTGGGAGACTTGAGAGGCCAGGAATGATGTCTTGGATATCGGAAGAACTCGGGCTGCTTGGCTGGTCCTTTGTGGTTTAGGGCGGTTTTAGCTGCATATATCGCTGTCAGGATACAGTTTTTTAAATACCCCTGTCCCGGCCTGATTCGCCTTCTTCTTCATCATTGTCTTCTTCTTCCTCAGTGCACGACTGCCGCGTTCATATCATGCTTGTAATTCACATCCAAGGACAATTTAGTTTTACAACACACGTTTTTATTAACTACAAATGCTGCAGTGCGCTGTCCAATACTGATTTCCTTTTTCGCACATGTTGCCTTGGCTTTATCAACTAAAATTCGATCTGCAGCTTAACGTCCTGGGAGATCTTTATGTTTTGCTTATGCAACGTTGTGTTCCAAAAACGTCTCGTCTATCAGTTTAATTCCCCTACATCACAACCCAAACGCTTTTGAATCTTTGCACCAGGTCCGCATTAATAACGTCGCACAATCCTCAATTCAACTGGAAGTTGAATACCCCATCTCCTATGACGTGTCTCCTGCCGTGAGTGTTATGCTACTCCACTGGCTGTGCTCTGTGCACCCCATTACATAACAAACTATCTGCGTAAATCCAGCTGTTGTGTGTTCTAGGAAGACCAAGCCATTTAACTAGTGCTCTATTCCCTCGACGTCCTGTACATGCTCTGACATGCTCTATGAGAAACACTTGTGGTTCTGAGCTCTTCCGCATTTTCTCTGGATAAAAGCATTATGAAATTTCAGTGCCAGTGCTATCCTTTCAGTTCTGGGACTTATTTCCTGCTCCTTGTAAATTGTGAATATCTCGCTCTTCCGATTTCTACGGTATGAATTTTCAATTTAAACAGACGCAAAATCCCCAAAATTGGTGATCTTTTACAGAAGCTCGAAATTTAGCGCGGACTTCAATGCGAGATGCTTATAACGGTTTCCACAGCGAATCGTTGTTTCGAAACCTGGCAGAAAGTCCAAAGAGATTCTGGTCATATGTGAAGTATGTTAGCGGCAAGATACAATCAGTGCCTTCTCTGCACGATAGCAATGGAGATGCTATCGAAGACAGTGCACCAAAGCAGAGTTACTAAACACAGCCTTCCGAAATGCCTTCACAAAAGGAGACGAAGTAAATATTCCAGAATTCGAATCGAGAACGTACCCAAAGACTGCAAAGTTGCACAGGTCACACCAATATTCAAGAAACGTAGTAGGAGTAATCCACTAAATTACAGGTCCATACCGTTAACGTCGATATGCAGCAGGATTTTAGAACATATATTGTGTTCGAACATTATGAATTACCTCGAAGAAAACAGTCTATTGGCACTCAGTCAACATGAGTTTAGAAAACATCTTTCCTGTGAGATACAACTAGCTCTGTATTCACATGAAGTGCTGAGTGCTGTTGACAAGGGATTCCAGATCGATTCCGTATTTCTGGATTTCCCGAAGACTTTTCACACTGTACCACACAAGCGGCTCGTATTGAAATTGCGTGCTTATGGAATATCGTCTCAGTTATGTCACTGGAATTGTGATTTCCTGTCAGAGAGGTCAAAGTTCGTAGTAATAGACGGAAGTCATCGAGTAAAACAAAGTTATTTCTTGCGTTTCCCAAGGTAGTGTTATAGGCCCTTTGCTGTTCCTTATCTATATTAACGGTTTGGGAGACAAACTGAGCAGCCGTCTTCGGTTGTTTGCAGATAACGCTGTCGCTTATCGACTAATAAAGTCATGATAAGATCAAAACAAACTGCAAAACGATTTAGAAGAAATATCGGAATGGTGCGAAAAGTTGCAGTTGACCTTAAATAACGAAAAGTGTGAGTTCATCCACATGAGTGCTGAAAGGAACGCTTTAAACTTTGGTTAAACGATAAATCAGTATAATCTAAAGCCGTAAGTTCAACAAAATACCTAGGTATTACAATTACGAACAACTTAAATTGGAAGGTTCAAATGGTTCAAATGGCTCTGAGCACTATGGGACTTAACTTCTGTGGTCATCAGTCCCCTAGAACTTAGAACTACTTAAACCTAACTAACCTAAGGACATCACACACATCCATGCCCGAGGCAGGATTCGAACCTGCGACCGTAGCAGTCGCGCGGTTCCGGACTGAGCGCCTCAACCGCGAGACCACCGCGGCCGGCTAAATTGGAAGGAACACATAGAAAATGTTGTGGGGATGGCTAACCAAAGACTGCGTTTTATTGGCAGGACACTTACTAAATGTAACAGACCTACTAAGGAGACTGTTTACGGAGACTTTTACTTCTAATATCGTGTACTTTCAACTGTACGCGTTAACACATTAGTTACGACACACACTGTATATAAAGTAACTTCTGGAAGTTCCGTCAACACCTAATGTCTTACAGTTTTCTTGATTTATCAGTGGCAAGAAATCAGTACTGTGTGTGATCCCAGCAATCTGCGCATATCGTTACGTAGTAGTCACTGAATGATGTGTCATGTTGTACATGGGCTCAGTAAATGTTTTAAATTGAAATTGTCTTGCTTGAAAGCTATAATGATATTTGCGTTATCCCACACCACTGTTTCGGTATTCTGGAATATGTTTGACTCAAATAAAATACATGAACACCCATACAACAACCAGAAATATCGTAGAATTTGATCCCAGTTTTCCAGAGAAACACCATCAAATATGAACACAATGTTTGGCTTTACTTTTTCTGGTGGTGAGATTTGACTACTTTGATTGAATGTCATGTATGTTACACCATCGACATTCTGCAGTATTTTTTACAGTAACTGGTACTCGGGTTGAAATAGCATTTTTGAAAATACTCATACATGCTCAAAGTAGACTCCATCTGGAAGTGTTAACAGTAACAAGACAACATTTTGCTACAGCTAAATGGTCCTACAATTATCGTTCTTATATTATCGGGTATGAGTGTCCCATCATAGTACCAGTCACTTACAACAAAGTCCTGATGTTTCACCCAACCCGACATGATACTGAATACGTCAGGTTTTGGTGTGCAATGAGTTTTTATAGATAATATGTCATCATCTAAGGTACAGGGTACACACACATCTGTAATATTCCGCCTGTTATTCAGTTTAACAATGACTGCAGATGTCGACCGTGCTGATGAGGTGATTGAGGTGGTGCTGATGTGGTATTCTAGACATTTTAGTGAAAATGCCAGTAGCAGCAATATTATTATGGGAGATATGAACAAAATAAAATCGCAGTTTGCTCCAATATATACATTTATATTCAACAGTCATATACAGGATGCACCACATCAAAAACATCAACTTGTTCTTTCTTTAGCTTCACACTTGAAGAGAATTTATCAAATAAAGCTTTCTTGTATGCTGAATATTCTGCATGTATGTCTCTCAAAGGAATGTGTGTTCCTTTAGATTCTTATTTGGAGACTGAACTGATGCAGTGTTCTAAATACCCTGCATGCACACTATATGTAAGGAGATAGTTCACAAGTCTTTACACACAGTTGGAACACATGGCAGCCTCTGGTTCAGTCTTTCAAACACAAAGTATAGGCAGTCTGAGGCCGTACAAATTTGTAATGGTGGAATGTTGCATGTAAATGGATCAACCTACAAATCTCACCATGAGTCCCATGCCACAAACCTTGATGTTATAGATAGCATCAGGCCAGCGCAGTTGATGTCTAGGGGTGGACGAGATGGACAATACTCGGTGGTCATCTGTAGGGTTCTGCACAACAGAGTCCATCCCATTCTAACTCTGTAAACAGCACTTTAACACTGCTTGACACATTTTCAACCTCTAGCACAACACACCAGTCACAGTCCACTGATGCTTCTATGCTAATATTTAAGCCCTTTGAACCACTAATTAAATTTAAAATTGATGAGAAAAGCAGTAGAGCACTGGGAGGAAAGGCAGCTTCTCATCCACCACATCAACACTCTGCCCTTCCAGTAACACCAGAATGTTCTGGGATGATATGTATGTCAGAGACCAGTACTGATCTGCAACGTGTGGTTAGGTCCTCATCACAATTCTTCTGAGAGTCATGTACTGACTGCATGTCTTCATTACACAAATCAATGAGCAGGATGGATAATAGCAGCTCATCGTCCTCATCCAGCATGCTGGCCAGATGTACTACAGGATCCCATCAAGTGGCTGCCGGTCCTGACAACTTGGACATCATAAGATGTCAATGGTGAGTGCTGGAATGGACATGCTGGAGGTCGCTGCTGTTCCCAACAAATAGGAGACTACTGAACAAAGAAAAAGAAGAAACAATAAGAATCCCCAGACAAGGACATGGAACTAAACAACATGTACTTACTTTTACCCTTCTTATGCTAGACTGAGGTGGATGAGGATCTTGGTGCAACTGGCAATTCATGGATCTTCAACTGACTGACTGACTGCAAATCAGAACATATCGGCCTTATATCCCCCTGATGTCACGGTTATGTGACCAGATGTAGTGTTCCTGGGCTCCTTTTCAGTCGAAGGAGGGGCGAATGCTGTGTTGCTATTGGTTTCTGAGTTAAGTGGTGGGGGAAAATCCTGTTTCAACCTCCCTTTGTAGCAGTTTTGCAAAGAAGCTCACTCAAGGGGTATAGAACTCTGGTTAATTGTGTCTGTGTTACTGAAATACGACAAAATTGAATCCTGCATTGTGGATTGATCAGCCATTTAAAAAAACACAGAAAGCTCCAGCACAGGCTTTAGTCTCTATGAGCTGAGAAATGCATCTTCAGCCCATCTCACTGCATCACCATTATGTGCTGAAAAGTATTCATCCCACACTCAACCATTATCATCTTCTTCCAATCCTCAAGTACAAGGCTATGGACGCAATCCTCAGCTGTATGCTTACAGGTAATACACTTATTAAACTCCTTTCTGTCCAACATCTCCTGAGTTGAACATATTATGACTGTACCTTCTAAGGAGGACGCTACATACCGAAGTGAAGAAGCATGCTACACAACAAAATGTCACACTTTTATTTCACAATCACATTAGTGCCCCATAATGAGATCTAAAACAGACTCTGTTTTAGAGGTGGTAGATACCTGATACACTGCTGCTGCCTGGGGGTGGCATATGAGAGCATTAGCAGTGGCCCAATATGCAGATGCATTTGCACACTCTGCACCCAGCAGTGCCTTGACTGGTGACATATTCTTGGGCAACCCAGATGGCAGCTAATACAATGAACTTCATTCCGTTCCTTAGTGATTACATCATGGGAATTTGGATCAGGGCAGGGGTGTCAACACGAGCTCTACTCCCCATAAAACATTTGACAGAACGATAGGTTAAGGAGTGGTGGAGGGGTGATTTAATTGATCATTTAGTTAATCATTATTTCAATTTGATCTTAAAAGTGTCCCAGAGATCTCACTGACCAACTATTAGCGCTCCTTCCTCTTCCTTGCACCTTTATAACGACTGTTACTATATGTTTGCTTTCAGATGCTTCACGCCATTCTCACCATTTCACCAACATCTGTCTTATGAAGCATAAAATTCGATTCATCTAAAAAGGCCCCATGTTGCCATTCAGTGAATGTCCAGCTGTGGTATAGACTTGCATAGTCCACACTTCGTCGCTGATGAACAGCAGTCAGTATGGGTGCCTGCTGCGGAGGCTCAAACACAAGAACGTTCACTGAGCAGGCACTGTTGTTACCCCCATGGTTCATCTGGGCTGTCAGTTGCCCAATAACTGAACCTATACTCACCCATATACATCTCTGCGCCCATCGTTCACACATGTCATCTATGGCTCTTGGTGCACCACAGTTGCCAAGACACCGATTTTGAATAGCGCTATTTCGCCCTGCAACATATACTTTAACCATGAAGACATGCAAACAGTTTACAAAGATATCCATTTCGGAAACGCTTCCATCCAGTGATCATCCTGGACGTTAGATAAATCGCTCCGACTTACAACGGCTACACTGGTATCTGTATCCCCTGCACAAGCTTTATGTACCCTCCGCTGCTAGTGCCACAACCTTCCGTCTTTGAGTGGTTATTGCACATTGCATGGTTACTGCATGTCAGAATATGGGGCTTAATAAGTGGCATTATACATAAAATGTCATTTATCAAGTCCCATATTCTGACGGGCATGCCACTAAGCATTATTGACGAATAACTTACTGAAGAGATTTTTTCGTGTGCGGAGAATGTGTACTGAGTAGAGCACAATTAATCCCCCTAAAACCGCCTTCCCTGTTTCCAGTGATGCAAAATTCAGTTCTCACTCGGCGTCGCCGCCTCTGAAGCGAACTTATTCAATTACGGCCCCAGCGATCAATGGGGGCTGCCATAGCGTCGCCACCGGCGTCTGTGAAACGCGATTGTGCTCCGGGCCCAACCAGCGGCCCAGGCTGAGTGTGGCGTGCGCATTAATGGCCTCTCTGCTTACGAGGGAAACTGGCGCTCTTCCTTCTAATTTATATTCGCTTATTTAAATAAAAAAAAAATCCTCAAGTATGCGAGGTGAAACAGATAACTGTCCACAACGAGTAAATATATGAGGTGCAGCTTTCGCTACGTGACGAATTTTGTGACACAAGCAACTAGACTTTAATTCTTATAGATCTAGAGCTATGACATCTAACTTGCTTTATTTTTTTAAACGAAACCGCATTGTTTTCCTGCTGCATTAAAAAGATGCTTCACGAGATTACATCAGCGACATAATGAGTATAGATCCTGATCAAATAGTAGCAAACCACTGCATCGTTGTCAGAAAAGGTTCCACCGTACCAGGTGTCAACAGTATCGTGACCGGGTGCAGTTCGGTTCCTCGTGAAGCCATTCAGACTCTTATCGTATACATGAAGCCCAAAAAAGAGGAAATGGTTTTCGTTAACGGCGAATTTTAGATTATTATTGGAGCTGCAGTGCGGTTATACGCTGTGGGCTATCTTGGTCATGCAAAGCCCTCACGAACTGCAATGATCCTGATATTACATCTACCAGAAATGACCGTAGTCGCACAAAAAAAGCGAAGCCCTCGAGAACAGGAATCTTCCTAATATTAAATCTACCAGAAATGATCGTATTCATATAAAAGAATTAATAACGAGAATAATTTTCATTTAAAACTGAAGCTCAGTTTGACAAAAAATATTAAAAGTGGGGGAAATCTGACAAGTTTCTAATGAAATGAACACCGCATCTTTAGTATGTAATCATGGAATAACTGAAAACAAAATTCTCACTGTTCCAGGAATTCACCTTCCATTACATTAACTCGGACGGAAACAATACTAATATTCACCGAAACAGTGGCCCTATAATGTCATTCTATGACGAGTTCTGAGATGTAAACTAAAGGCAGGCAATAACGCAACTCTCTGATTTAAACTTTTCAAGCGGTGTAAATGCTTCCCTAACGAAAAATCAAACAAAACTCTCCTGATTAGTCGTAGCTGACCTAACGGTGGGCACTATACGAAGCACATATTTTATAGCAAATTTTATAAAACGATATGTTTTTCGACGTGCAAAAAGGATAATCATGCAAAGGAAAGAATTAACACTCACACACTTTGAAAATACAGACGTATATGTCCTAAAAATAAAGGAAACACTATCACTAAGGATGAATGTGCAGCACTCTTAAATGCTACAAAAATGAAAGCAGTATCAGAAGATTAGGTATTCACACAAATATAGTATTTTGCTATAAAAAGCACTTAATAAAAGAAACTAATTTCAGTTTAACCTTCTTGAATTACGCAAAGTGTGACTGAAAGTGCCAGTGATCTAAGTTACATCAGATACGTAACAACAATGAGAAATAGTAAAAATAACTTCAGCATAAAATTCAGTGTTTATTATGTGCATTAATTCTTTTCGAATCTAATTTGTGAAAGATGGGCTTCCTAGAAGTCATAATGCCGAATGAAGAAACACATGGCTCTGGGAAATGGCGTTTCGTCATCCCACGCTGACGACCCATTAAGCATATTGCTATGAACCTGATTAACAACTGCCGCTGTAATTGTCCTGTTGAAAACAGCCGCTTGCATAGAGACTCAGTAGACAGTGTGTTGTTCACAATCTCCTCGTTGATTGAAGTACAGTTGTATGTACTATAGCCGCTTGCATAGAGACGCAGTAGACAGTGTGTTGTTCACAATCTCCTCGTTGATTGAAGTACAGTTGTATGTACTCGGCGATGTAGACCAGACGAGCTTCACGTGGAAAAAACATGATGTTTATCGAAGTCACTGCACGTAATAAATATTTCTCACTACTGTTCGAACGTTGAGGTTTTTACATTTCTTTCCGTGATATTGCGTTATGGCGCGAAGTTCTTAAGTATATTTAAATTACACAGACCGTGCTTTGCACCGAAAACAGTTCACTTGGTAAACACGTAATTCCACTGTCCAAGAATTGTAGTTTTCGTATTATAACTGTGTAGAATACTAGTCCATGACAAGAAGCATATCTGTAGGGTTTCACAGTGCGTATTGTAAGTTAGAACAGTCCCTTCGTTGAACCTCTGCCTTCACTGTTCCGATTTTGTAGTGTACACGTTATTATTTTCTGATACAATAGTTAACAACGAGAATCACTTTGATCTAAACGTCCATTAAGTTATAAACAGAAAACAGTCCACACAGCAATATAAATCACATTCCACGATATGCGTCGGAAACAATCCTACACAGTAAACACAGTCTAAAGCTGCTGCCACAAAAACGCCATTCCCTCGTTTATGCTCTGCAATAACCACTCTGCACTTCTTTCCAGACTCCTTTGTTAACGTGTCCCATAGTAACTTCTCAGCAGAATTCAAACCTTGTAACTCTCCTAGAATATTACATACACTGCGGGTTTCTGAACTTTTAAGCGAAATTACAATTTTATGTACATAAAAGATATTTGACCAATATAGTAGTAAACGTATAAGCACACAGCCGCAGAAAATGAAAATAATAATTCATTTGCTTTGCAGTTAGAGAGCTTATATAGAACAAAACCTACACAATTGCAAGTCTCTTTACGTGAAAAAAAGAGAGAAGGAAAAAATTATTACGGACTGTATTAGTATCTTCACGAACACCTAAACCACACGTGTTGTAACGCTACTGTCAGTTCCGTTAGATAAGATTTGTCGCTTGGCGTCTCCGGGCATGGTATTAATACATGAGTCACGCTGAATTTGCCACTTTTACTTTCATAATGATACTGTTGTGACAGGATGAGCAGGAGAATGTGTTTATTTACTATCGAATGATATCTTTTTTGATCCATCTTCCATTCCGTGTACCTTTCTGAGTGAATGCATACATGAATCGACTTGCTGGGAACACCAAGGTATTATGGTAGCTGGTGTGGCTAGTGGTAAACACAGGGTGTGTCAGTGATGCTCCGTTCCGTTTTAACATCGCTCTTCAGCAGCTGGCAGTGAGTAACGGTACTAGTTACCCCTCCACCGCTTGATGACGACCATTCCGCAGAAATTTGCGAACAGGCAGTAACTTTACTTTTCTACAAAAATGGCTCTGAGCACTATGAGACCTAACATCTGTGGTCATGAGTCCCCTAGAACTTAGAACTACTTAAACCTAACTAACCTAAGGACATCACACACATCCATGCCAGAGGCAGGATTCGAACCTACGACCGTAGCGGTCACGCGGTTCCAGACTGAAGCGCCTAGAACCACACGGCCACATAGGCAGGCTTACTTTTCTACGGCATCTCGTAAATACAGCACTGAATAGCGCAGAATCTTTCTTGAGTTTTCTGATACGGAGTCAGGCATTTAGTTGATGTCTCATAATGTAGCAACTTTCTATCGGTTTTCATTTAGAGCTATAATTTAATAGTTGTCTTGCGAGCAAATACATTTAATCAATTTTCACGTGTTGAATGGGTTTTGTTGACGCAGCGTTTGTCTGAGAGAAGGTGCACCCACTTGTGCCTATACATAAATGATATTAGTGGTTCGTTCATTGACTTATTCAAAAAATTAAATACCTTTTTTATTGAACTTTAACACTCTTTTCTTTCGGAATTCTTGTAGTTTTAATTTCTTCATTCGTACTATAGACTTGCTAGCTTGTCAGCAGACATGCCACGTGGCTCTTTAGTCAGTTGGAGCTCATGCTGAACTGTTTCAATGAAAATATCTTCACCTTTAGCTATCGCATTTAGTTACCTCACCCCCGCCTCCTTGGTAAAATTTTATATGAGCTAAGTGATTTCCACTCCATGGCGAACATACTCGTCATGGGTCGACCATGCCAAGTACTCTTTATCTTGAATCTTGATAGCAGTACGATGCTTCATATTGTCGTGTGTAAAATTATGGACCTAACTGTTACCGATATGTGTAACAGTTTTCTGCTCGTCTTGTATTTATACAATTTCAGGTGTCCATATGGCAAAACCTTTTTTTATTTGCTTCTTTGTAATGATTGGTTGTAACCGTATCTCTTAACAACCAGCATATGCCGTCTTTTATTATCATCTCCCCCATATCTTTTACTAATATCTCGTGTATATCTAAACGTCCTCCCCTCTCATACATTAACATTTTCCAACGGCGTAACGAATGTTAAAAGAAAGAAATGATATTAACTACTGCAATGCATGTTGTGTTACACTAAGTACCATCACGTATCCTTGAGCTCATGTGATAATGCAAGTTCTTCATTATGCATAGAATCAGTTTTAATGGCATTAGTGGGTCAACTTAACTGAAATAGATTCAGATTTTTTCTAAACCCAAATACGTCACAGAAGGTCAGTGGCAAGCATATAACGTGAAATGGATAAATGCTAGTTAAAATACATTCCCTTTCATCCTGTGATCCACTTTTAGAACCACTAAGTATAACTATTTTATGGAACACCTCTCTTTTAAAGTCGCTACAATGCTCGAACCTACAAGTGGGATCTGCAGAATGAATTTTTTGCAAATCTTATATTCAAACGTACATTTTATTCAACTGTTCTACATACGTTGTCTACTGCAAAATGATCTGGTGAATCTGTATGTTGTGACGAGGCTATCTGTCCAGTAGGACGTCAACTCATTACGACTGTGCCATTATAGTACTGGAGACAACTACACAAATCAATAACCCAAGTCCAGTAATTGTATTTATTTGAACACTCAAACGGAACACAAAACTCTGGTACAACGAAACACAAGTAATTTCTTGGAAGAGGTAACTTATAGTAGGTAAGTTCGAAGCTACAAGTCTGACAGTGCTTCTTAGAAGTCCGTATCTGTCAAGTTGTATTCTGAGATGGCGTCCTGGAAGTCCACTGTACGGTCGGTGATACCGCTCGCTGATGCCTGCTCACCGGCTTCTTGGTGTGGGCTCCAGCAGTGGACTTGAGTGAACTCGTTGTACTCACTGTGTGCTGAACGCAGACTGACTGTAGAGGCTTGGATACATTGGTTACATTATTACTGGGACACGTACACTCGATCCGAGACGACATTTTCTGCTGCCGGTCGCGATGAAAGGCTGCTTGCTCATTGGCTCTCCGCGCAACTTGATGACCTGCGGCGGATGACTGGCGCCTATGGACAGCATGACAATGTAATTCCGTCGGCTGCGGTGCCCTCTTAAGGCGGCCGTCGCTATCACGCTATCAGCGTTGTCTAACGGCCGCAACTGCACAGTATGCAGCCCGTGACACCGTGCCGTACAACGGTATGTCTGGCGAGCGCAGGAGCACGCAACACTATACAATAAATTAACTTTTCATAACTGGGATTCACAGTCATGTGAAATTTATATATATATATATATATATATATATATATATATATATATATATATATATATATATGGGTCAAGCAGCGCGTCATTTATATATGGGTGTTTTGCCATTAGAGAGCGCAGTTAGACCAAACTACATGGCCAATTCCGTTTGCTGCCTTCCTTGCTGCCCAAACTTCCCTCATTCGCCCGCTGTGTTTCCGGTCCTCTGTCCATGCGCCTTGTCGACTTCTTGTCTTCGGCTTCATCTTGGTTGCTTTTATGGTTGCCCATATTTCTTTCAGCTTCCGGCTGTGATCTTGTTTGCGTTCTTCGGCCCATTTTGCGCCTGTTCGTTTGTCAGAGTGTATCTCACGTAGTTTACTTTTCTTAATAATGGTTCTGAATTTTATTCTGTCGTTTGTTATGTCCGGTGAGATGCTGAGTTGGTTAAGGTCGTTTTTTACCTCTGCTATCCATTTGTTGTCTAGTGGTTACCCAGTCAAAGATCTGTTTGTGTGTCTGTATGATGGCATTCTGAACAGGTGTCCATTGAACTGTTGTCTGCGTTTTCTAATCTTTTCTGTGATTGTCTCCGTATGTTTGTACAATTCCTCTGTAGGTTTCTTGCTCCATATTCCATTGTTGTTAGTTGCGCCAAATATTTTCCTAAGTATTTTCCGTTCCACATTTTCTAGTTGTCTGATACGTGTATGCCCTGGGATTAGTGTGGTCCCTGCTGCATACAGCGCTTCGAGGAGCACTACCATGTGGTAGTGGCGTAATTTGGCTTTTGTCGCAATGATTCCACACTACTTGGTATGCCTTGTCCAGTTTAGTTTTTCTTTCTTCGTTTGAGTCTCTGTTATGTCCGCTCATTTTTAGAGTTTCATCGAGGTGTTTGAAGTTTGCCGTTTTGTAAATCGTGCCGTATTTTGTGTTCAGAGATGAGAGTTTCTTTGTGCTCATAAACTGTGTCTTTTCGTAAGAGATCTGTAGTCCAGTTGTGGAAGCGATTTCATGTAGTTTTTCAATAGCTTATTTTGTTTCGTTTATACCTTTCGTGACAATCGCCAAATCGTCTGTAAAAGCTAGGCATTTAATCTGTAGTTTTCCTAAGGTTGTCCCCTGTTGTTATATTTCCCATACTTTTATTACCATATCCAACACTAGATTCAAAAGACGAGGTGAGAGGCCATCGCCTTGTCGGACACCTGTGCAAACTTCAAAGGGCTCTGACAGTTCCCCACAGAGCTTTACATTGGAGGTCGTGTTGGTCAAGGTTTGCTCTATGATAGTACGTGTTTTGTTGTCTACTTTGTATTCAGCTAGAATTTTGAAGAGAGTTTTCCGGTCTATAGAGTCGTGCGCCTTTTTGAAGTCCACAAAGGTAATGATCAGGTTCTGTTTGTGTTGTAAAAGTATTTACAGGTTCCAAATTTGTTCCGCATAAGACCGCCCTTTATTGACGCATTATAAGAGGTGAGCCGGTTCAAGTAAGGTACAGCTCAAGAAGGGGCTAAACTATCCCCCTTTAGGAGTGCCATCAATGAAATATGGGCCAATTATGTGTTGTCATACAATACCACTCAGTACATTAACACTCCACTGACGTAGTACGTCAATCACATCACGATTACCAGCAGCGTGAGGTGCACGCTTGAGTCTCAGGACGTGCGCTAGCTGTGCGCTTCATTTATTTCAAGCGTCAACTTCGCTTCGTAATTTCTCGGGATGTAATTGAGGTATTGCTTACATTCAAAAACGGTTTTCACCAGCATGAACATGCGGCAGGGGCTTAGGAAACCAAATACTTTGAGAAATTTTAAAACGTAAACAAACACTATTTTCAACACAAACTTGTTTTGTTTAAATGGACACCCCCTATTATTTCGTATGCAATTAATAGCATGAAAAATTACAAAAATAATGGCGTTGGTTGCATCGAAATACGTTAATTACATCCCGAGAAATTACGAAGCGAAGTTGGCACTTGAAATAAATGAAGCGCACAGCTAGTGTACGTCCTGAGACTCAAGCGTGCACCTCACGCTGCCGGTAATCGTGATGTGATTGACGTACTACGTCAGTGGAGTGTTAATGTATGGAGTGGTATTGTATAACAACACATCATTGGCCCATATTTCATTGATGGCACTCCTAAAGGTAAGTAGTTTAGCCCATTCTTGATCTGTACCTTACTTGAACCGGCTCACCTCTTATAATGTGTCAATAATGCAGTATCAGAATGACGGATATGCTGCACATCATGTTTATTGTTGTGAAATGCCAACAAGAGGTACAATTAGTGGAAACACACTTGGTTTCACGTTTATAGACCTTGTAAGTTCTGAAACATGTGGCTTGTAAAGGATAGCAACGGCGTCACAGTTTCTAACTAAATGCATCGCGTGTAGTACTGTGCTCAGGGCAGGGGTTACCTGCACTGGGGCCTGTATCCTGCCGTAAACATACCAATAACCACGGCACGCTCTATCTTCAGTGTATAAGTGTCTTCTAATCTGGTATGCTGAACTGCTCTCATACTGTAACGCAAATGACATACGTTGCCATATTACAACCTGTTGTCTTGTGGCTTGTTACATTTGCCGTCATGTAGTCGATATGCCGGCCTTAGATATCATTTTCATTTATGGCGAAAGTCACAGAAATGCAATCGCATCTGTGACACTGTATGCTGAACGCTATCCATATCGGCGCTGTCCGTCACGTCGAACCACTGGCAACATTTGTAAGACACTCACGGAAACAGGTAGTCGGGCTTCCTCAAAACGTCGACGTACAACGCCAGCGACTGGCAATGGAAACTAAATTGCTGTTCTGGCTGCTGTAGCGCACAATCCTCACGTGAGTGTACGAGAATTTGCACGAGGTGTAGGGATAAGCCACAGAAGTGTGTACAGAATCTTGCATCGGCATCTGTTTCATCCGTTCCATACCTCTCACTGCACCAAGAACTATATGGAAATGACTTTGATACCGCATTGAATTCCCTCGTTCTGCACTTCAGCAGTTGCAAGGTAGTGCAGTTTTCCTTAGCAATACGTTGTTTACGGACGAGGCTTCATTTACAAATCATGGTAATGTGAAACTGCGGAACATGCACTACAGGTTCGTGCAAAATCCCCACTGGATTCGCCATGTTGCTCATCAACGACAGTGGAGTGTCAATGTTTGGTGCGGTATCATTGCCAACTGTTATGTACGTTCCTATTTTTACCGTGGAACATTGAATGGACAGCGATATGCATCATTTCTTCAACACACACTAGCGTTCCTCATGGACTATCTAGGATTGGAAACGCGTGTATCAATGTGGTTCCAACATGATGGATGTCCCGCACACAATGCAAAAGTTGCCAGAGACGTCCAAGATGCGACATTTCCAAATAGGTGGTTGGAGCGGGAATGTACTGTGCGATGGCCAGCACTGTCTCCCGACTTGACGCCATTAGACTTCTTCCTCTGGGGCGCAGTGAGGGACAGTGTGTATCAAGAACCCCCAACGACAGTAGTGGATATGCAACGTCGCATTACTGCGGCGTGTGCGGTAGTGTCTGTAGAAACTCTACAATCTGTGCAACACTCTCTCGTTACCAATCTGCAAACGTGTATTGATGCAAAGAGAGGGGCACTTCGAACATACGTATGTTGACGTGACACAGTTTCATTGGTCAAGATGTGGGTGTATTTTCTATGCTGGATACAGTTTCTAAGGGTGACAGGCACTAGTAAATGTGTTTAGCTAAGTGCTTTCAAATTTGTTATCTGTAATTGTAGCTGTAGTGGCCATTTCGCTAAAATAAACAAACATTTACAATTTGAAAAACGTAAACGTAACTTCGCGTTGGACGTGTTACTTGTTTATTTTTGTAGATTGCGCATACCTTCCCATTGTGTGACCTCTAACAGGCAACGTGAGGTGTACGCTTGAGTCTCAGGACGTGCGTTAGCTGTGCACTTAATTTATGTCAAACGTGAAATTCGCTTCGCTATTTCTCGGGATGTAACTGACGCATTGCGATGCAACCAACGCCATTATTTTTGTGATTTTTCATGCTATTGATTGCATACGAAATAATAGGTGGTGTCCATTTAAAAATAAACAAGTTTGTGTTGAAAACAGTATTTGCTTACGTTTTAAAAATTCGAATAGTATTTGGTTTCCTAAGCTCATGCAGTACTTTCATGCTGGTGAAAACCGTTTTTGAGTATCTATTGTTGTTCCATATATATATATATATACATATATATATATTCGGACACCAGTTACACCAATTAGGGGGCAATACTAAAGGGGCATGCCCACGTTTGCCTTTATGATGGCAATACTTTCAGTGAGGTGCCAGAAAGTGTGTGGCGCATTCTTCCTCAAGAACGGAAACCAGAGATGGTACTGAAGTGGTGTTTAGAGACGTTCTAGCTCGTCCTAAAATTGTTCTCTTGGAATTAGGTGAGGACTCTGGGCAAGTGTGTCCATTTAAGGACTTTCATTCTCCACGAACCATTGCCTTACAGATGCTGCTCTGTGAAAGTGTGCATTGTCATGCTCATACAATCATTGTCCTTAAACTGTTCTATCACAGTCCAAATTTGCAAATTTTACTTTTATTATTCATTTGATAACTAGTTCTGGCCGAGATCCATTTTCAAAATGGTTCAAATGGCTCTGATCACTGTGGGACTTAACATATGAGGTCATCAGTCCCCTAGAACTTAGAACTACTTAAACACAACTAACCTAAGGACATCACACGCATCCATGCCCGAGGCAGGATATGAACCTGCGACCGTAGCAGTCGGGCAGTTCCGGACTGAAGCTCCTAGAACAGCTCGGCCACCGCGACCGGCTATCCATTTTAAATTCATAGTCAAAAATGATATTTCCGAAGATGTGAAAAGCATGTCAAAAATAGGCAACGAACAGTTACAGTGCGTACAGATAATTTCACCATCTTCGCAGCACACAGTGCTGTAAAATATGTTCAAATCTTTTCGCATTTGGTGTTTTCTTAACCGTAATAAAGGGACCACATCCCAACCACGGAATGCACCCCAGTACCTACGAAACCTCATTCATGCTTAACTACTGGCGTTACAGTCGAAGGAGGGTAACGTTCTGCGAGCATTTACCACGCCCAAATCCTTCCATCCCATAACTATATGGTACAGAATTATTTACCATTCCAAATTAAAGATTTTCAGTCATCTACTATCCAGCAGCGTCGTACTTAACATCACCTCAAGCGTGGATTTGCACTGACCACAGAAATGTGTGGCTAATAACGAGCTGCTCGACCATTGCACCCCATTTTTTGAACTCCTAAGCACAGTGATCGTGCTAGCTTGAATATTTCGCCGGCCGGAGTGGCCGAGCGGCTCTAGGCGCTACAGTCTGGAACCGCGCGACCGCTACGGTCGCAGGTTCGAATCCTGCCTCGGGCATGGATGTGTGTGATGTCCTTAGGTTAGTTAGCTTTAAGTAGTTCCAAGTTCTAGGGCACTGATGATCACTGCAGTTAAGTCCCATAGTGCTCAGAGTCATTTTTTTTAATACTTGTTGCACTTCCGCTGATTTCATGCGATTTTCAAGATTACCCCCTGCAGTGCTCGACTGTCTCTGCCAGTCGGTCAATGATGTCTGCCTGGACTTGGTTTAACTGTGGTTGTTCCTATGGTTGTTTTTCTGAGAAAAATAAGGATAAGCTATAGGGAGAGATGGGTAACATACAACATGTACAAGAGCCAACGGGGAATAGTTAAAGGGGACGACCAAGAACGAAGAGCTCGGATTAAAAAGGGTGTCAGACAGGGATGTAGTCCTCCACCCCAACTATTCAATCTATGCATCGATGAAGCAACGATGGAAATAAAAGAAAGGTTCAGGAGTGGAATTAAATTTCTAGGTGAAAGGATATCAATAATACGATCCGCTGATGACATTGCTATCCTAAGTGAAAGTGAAGAAAAATTATATGATATGCTGAATGGAATGAACAATCTAATGGGTGCAGAATATGCATTGAGAGTAAATCGAAGAAAGACGGAAGTAACGAGAAGTAGCAGAAATGAGAACAGCTAAAAACTTAACATCATAGTTGATTGTCACGGAGTAAATGAAGTTAAGGAGTTCTGCTACAGAGGCAGCAAAATAATCAGTGTCGGACGGGGAAAATAGGACCTTAAAAGCACACTAGCATTGGCAGAAAGGGTATTCCTGGCCAATAGAAGTCTATTAGCGTCAAACATAGGCCTTGAGGAAGAAATTTCTGAGAACGTACGTCTGGAACTCAGTATTGTATGGTAGTGTAACATGGACTATGGGAAAACTGGAACAGAAGAGAATCGAAGAATCTGAGATTTGGTGCTACAGACGAATATTGAAAATGAAGGAGACTGATAAGGTAAGGAATGAGGAGGTTCTGCGCAGAATAGGAGAGGAAAGGAATATGTCGAAAACACTGACAAGGAGAAGGGACAGGAAGATAGGACATCTCTTAAGGTATCAGAGAGTGACTTCCGTGGTACTAGAAGGAGCTGTAGAGGTCAAAAACTGTAGAGGAAGACAGTGTAAAGCATCTGACAAACGATTGAGGACGTAGATTCCAAGTGCTACTCTGAGATGAAGAGGTTGGTACAGGAGAGGAATTCGTGCACGTCACATCAAACCAGTAAGAAGCCTAAAAAAAAAAAGTCACATCACCAAGAGTAGACTTGTGTAACTTTACAAAGGCTGCACTGAGGTCACTGAGCTCTACTCACTCATTCTGCTGTACTTCTTCTGTACTGGCGTCGCAGTTCTCCCCGCTTTCTTTGATTCTGACGGGTCCGCCTATCCTGAGATCAAGTGGTCAATTCCGCATTACATAGGGTTTTCCGCGTACCTTTGTTCGGATTGAATATGCACCATCATTTTGCAATTTGCAATTCGTAACCAATAAATTATGTTCAGAATCCACAACTACCCCAGGAAATGTAATTTAAAATCTGATTTCGAAATCTTGGTCTTACCATTAAATAGTCAATCTAAAATCTACTTGTGTCTCCAGATATCTTCCACGTATTCATTAATATTTTTCCAGATTTTCTACGTACGTGTGTGTGTTTGTGTGTGTATGTGTATGTGATAAAGATTCTGTTCCCATGTAGCACTAAGCAATCTTTAAATACGATACACATACACATATTACCGACACAAAGGTATTTAACAGGCCGGAACTGTTCAGGAATGTCGTACATGATGCACTAAAGATCATCTTATACAAAGAATTTCACAGTCTACATTGGATATTTGGAACGGCTTTAGTGTTCACAAAAATTGTTCCCGAAATGTGAATGTATCATCGATTGACAGTCACCCCAATCAATGCCGAAACAACAGCAGGTTGGGTACGTTAGGCCACGGTCACACATCGCAGAAACATTTCCCTCAAATTTGCCTACGTTCTTACAGCAGCTTGTGTATCCCATCTGCCCACTGTCTCTGAAAGACACCTGCATTACCGCATTTACAATCTTCTCGAGACTTTTTTCTGTTTAATGCGATATACGAATGTAATAATTAAAAGTAGAAAACCTTCATTCGTTTCTACATCCCATCCAGTTGTTTGCTAAAATTTTATGTCAGTTGATATTCGGCACCGCACTGACCTCGAATAGAGTCGAGTCCTACCGTAGCTCCTACCATCAATATCATGCCTTGTTTGCATGTTCTGGTTGTACTGTTTCATTCAATGGAGTATTGGCCGAGACAAAAATGAGAGTTTTGTTAATAAAGTACACTACAGGAAGAAAATAGTAGTATATCAATCACGAATCCTAATCAGACACGGCGTTGCGTAAGTCCTGAAGAAATTTCGTATAATTTAGTTACAGTCATTTATAATTTAGCAAATTTTAATCTTCATTAACATTCCTAGTAGCAGATAAAGATATGACTTGCACACATGGCTGCCTGATAAGTGATTTACTGTGGATACGTAAACCAGCTAATGGGAATCTGAAATATTCTTGTCGTTCTTCTTTCTCGGGTTACACTGGCTGGATCCGTTCGCTAGTAGGCTGAAGCGTCAAGGTTTCATTTTCTCCGTTCCGCCGACGACGTGTTCATCAGATACGGAGCATTGAGGGAGAATGGGGAAGGAAATCTTCAAAAGAACCCCGTCCCAGAATTCTTTGCAAGTGTTTTAGGAAAATCACGGGAAACCTGACTCTGATTGGCCAAAACGAAATTCGGACCGCTGTCCATCACGTGGAGTCCATGACGCCACCTCGCTCTGATGTTTTGTTAGTAACTTTTTCTTCAGTTGAATGGATATAATAAGGTTAAGGCGATTCGCCCCTTGTTTTCCTGCCGAATGTTATTTTAGATATGTAATCCAACTAGAGCACTCTTCATGCATCTCCTAGGATCCAACGACACTCAACACCCCGGCTATTCTGGTCGGAAACAACATGACTGGACCTCTAGACCGAAACCGTGTCGGCTAAAAATGTATTATGAATTTTTACGAACACAAAAGGTATGATATCATTATATTGAAGAGTTGGAAGGTGTGCTGGAAGGAAATCGAGACACCTAGTATATTGATTACACATACACATATAATGGGTACGAACTTTTAGACAGATTAATTCTTCTTGCTAAGAGTGTAACGATCAGCTAAGAATTTCATCATCATGAATCATAGAAGACGGCCCTGTCAAGAGTTCTTGGCCATGCAGTGTGCAGTAGCCAAGTGGCTCATGTGATGCGAAGTACGAATGTGCATGTCGAGGTAGATGGTCTTAGGCTTCCTGGGAAGTAGCTGTTTCTGGAAGGTGAAAGGCAAGGATAATGACGATATGTTTCTTACAAAAGGAGTTCAGAAAAACCCACATTTTAATTTTCCTTTGATGCTGCATCTATAAAAATGAATCATGCCAAAACAATGAATTAGACATTTAGTGGAGAGCACCTGGCGCTGTTGAGTACAGACTGCAGATGGTCTTACCGCTTCCCTCATCTCATACTATGTTGGTACACCAAAATATCGTGCCAGCTGTGTGTGGACCACATTTAAAACTGCCCATGTGTAAATAAATAATGCTGCTGAGTTAACAATGTCGCAGGCATCTGGTACCATTTCTGGTGTGCCGATCCAAAGGATCACGGCTGAATGGTCCACTTGTCTTCTTGCAAGCGACTCACACTTCCTCGGCTTAGAATGAGCAGCTACGCCCACTCATAAATATAAATATTGCCACCAATTCTTTGATAAAAGTCTTTTCGTATACGTATTTTTGGTCGAAAGTTGCAGAAGGCAACAACGTTTCTTGAATTAGCGGAATTTTTTAACAGATCGTTCCACCATAAGTGAAGCAGCTCAAGCAGCACACATTTTACATTCACGGTAAATTAATTTTACATTTTTGAGTTAATTCGACCGCGAAATCCTTTCTCAAGGTTCATTTAACATTTTACTGTCCTTTACTGACACACACACAGACACACACACACACACACACACACACACACACACACACAGAGAGAGAGAGAGAGAGAGAGAGAGAGAGAGAGAGAGAGAGCACCAGTCAAAACAGTCACCCCCGGGGGCTGTCTCTCTCCTACACAAAACATAATGACCTCAGTCCGGCGAGAAAAACAATGTAAAATTGAAGGATCAAGTGTGCCATATTCTGCTAAAGTCACTCATCGATGATCAGAGCTACCAAACAGCAGAGATGTTGACGTCTACGTTTCACTCACTGTTCCAAATAGTCGCCTACATTATTTCCAACGGAATTATGATCGGACGATATATCGGGCCAGTGAACATGAGACTGGATCTTATTAATTTCCTGCACAGCTTTAAAGTACGTTCATAGTCGACATCTGAAACATTCTCTCTCATTAATTTATGGGTGAATGTCGTTTTGTCAAGGTCCTACGTTTCAGACCTTCTCCTGAGTTGATGGATTCAAATGGAAAAAAGATTTTTTCTAGAAATCAGGTGAATCATCATGGGTTCGGTGACCTTTCTAAAATGAAACGTATTTTTCTTGTTTTTCAACAAATTTCTGTAAAGAACACCTCAGAAACTGAGGAGTATCTAAGAAATGCAGTATGAGATTTTAAATGACTTATAGAACAGGGCAATATTTCTTGAACATCATGATCTAGATCTGACATGGCGGCTTCGATTACAGCTAGGACCTCCTTGAAAAAAATTTTCTATCGTATAAACTGAAATACTGGATGAACACGTTGATGTATGAACGTTACTCTAAACGTCAGATTACGCAGAGCATCTGCAGTACCTCTATAATTGCCTTAAGTGGGCAATTATCGCGTAACTTCGGTTTCATCATCTCTACGAAAGCTACGATCACAAATGTGTCACACAATGGCGCAATGGAAATGCGCTTCATGTAGGCTACCTATGTCAAGGGCAATGGATCAATATTGTTATGGAGCACTTCAAAGTCTGTAAAAACAGGCCTCTTAACCCATAGAGTAGCCATTCTACAGGCTGCAGTACGGAAGAGGCGATGTTGCAGTATTAGAATTGTTTATCGTGGTTAGGGTGTAGTCCCCTTATTGCGCTTAAAAGAACCGTAAAGGCGGGAAGATATGAAGGCATTTTACAGCACTGTGTAGTACGTACAGCAAAGGAATAGTTCGGAGACGATTATTGTTTCCATCGTAATCATAAAACACACTGCCATAAAGCACCATCCATCAGGCAATCGTTTGTAGAAAATAACATTTTTGCAATGGACTGGCCTGCCAAGAGTCGCAACCTCAACCGAATTATTATTAGTTAGATTGTTATTAGTTAGAACGTCGTCTTCGCTCCAGACCCCATCGTCTAACATCACCAAGCTCTCTGGTTTCGGCTCTGGAGGTAGAATAGACTGTTATTTTTCCACAGACATTTAGATATCTCAATAAAAGTGTTCCTAGCAGAGTTCAAGCGAAGAATGCAAAAGGGGGACGCATCTCATATTCACGTCCACTAATGGGTTTTCAGACTTTTTGATCGGATAGTGTGGATGATCTGTTTATTTAGTGGCCAGTAAATGTAGCGAGGACAAATATTTGTAAGAAAAGAGAGCACAGGGGAGTTATAATTGGAACTACTGAAGCTGCGTACTTCCGTTGTGTTTTATTTGGTATAGAGGATAATTAGTGTGGTGTTGTCGATAGGTGTAGAGCTGGCGCCTGCTATCGGCACCACACTGCTACGAGGAAGAGTGTTCACTGAACGAATAGAGCTACAAGAAAGAGTTTCTATTGAACAGTTCTTGAGCACATTACCAACGACAGGCTGTATCATCACAAGAGTATATAAACGTACTTACGCTGTGGCCCATATGCACTGCAGAGAAGCAGTTGTGTAACAAAACGCAAGTGTTCACTTGCACTCTGAATATATTTCAGTTCGTAAATTTTGTGCGTGTAATAGTCATGTCATGTATCACTTGTTCAGAACCCAGAATTTTGACATCCTGTCACAATAGTGGCGACGAGGATTTCAGTCAATTGTTTTTTTTCCATTTTGTCTGCTAGTATATACAGAGCGTATAATGTCCCGTCCTGCTCAAGTGCCGGACGTGTCACTGACACAGATTGTTCAGCAGCAGGGTCAACGCATCGACCAGCTTCTGCAAATACTGCAAGGAGTAACGCAGCTCGCTGCAGTGTCACAGCAACAGCCATCCCAGAGCCTCATGTGGCCCATGGTCTGAAGTTCAGAGCATATAATGGTAAAGAGGAAGACTGGTTGAATACTTGCGTTAGCTTATAGCACATTTCCATGCCTACAACATTACAGGTAACCAGCGTGTTTTTCACTTACTTTCTTCAATAGGCGTGGAAGCGTACGAGGTAACAGTGAAAGTTTTCCCTGATGGTCGTCCGGACGAAGTACTGTACAATGACTTAATGTCTGAACTGTCAGAGTAGTTTCATTGTCAAATTAATGTGGCAGCTGCTAGGTAAAAGTTTTGTCGTTTAAAACAACAGCCTGGTTAATCTTATAAGTAGACGGTCACGGGACTGCGTGTAATAGCAAGACAGTGTCACTTTAAGTGTTCGTGTGGTTTAAGTTAGTGACAGTAAGCCCAGGGACAGCAGTACTCAAAATGTAGCCAACGCACATACTGGTGCTCCTATTCTCAATTCACCGAATCCGGGCTAGCAAACTGATTTGACTATTATGAGTTCCAGGACACAATTGATGTTGCGGAATTTGATATGCAAGTTCCATCAATTCAAGCAATGCACAGTAAGAAAAGTGGACAGACAGGTTCCCCGCCCCCCCTCCCCCCTCCCCTCTCTCTCCCACCCTTTCCCACAGAACCGGCATAGCCCGAAATCTCAGTTTTGTGCTGTCAAGTAACGCAGTTCGCGTAAAGAGCTGGACGGCTGTATAAGGATATTTGCACATTTGTTCTCGCTGCTACAGCGCGCACGAACGGGCACAGTGCCCCTGTCGCGAAGGCTTTTCCTGCGGAAAAAGAGGCCACATATGGACATCGTCTATTCAGGCTTCCGGGAACAGGAAGTGAAGATTAATTTCTGCCACACCCGTGCATTCAGACCATTAAGTAGCTGACCCCGTTTGCCGAAAAACAGTTTCTCAGTGGTTGAACAGCAGGAAAATAAATTTTATGTACACTTACGTGTGGCAAATCACAATGTTATTCCAGTTACATACTGGTGCTTCCGTTACACCGCTGAAACTTGCAACGTACTAACGTTTCAATGGCCTGCCGCTAAAGTAGTCGCTTGCCGCACTTCACAGCCTTCACTGGTCAAGATATCCCTTTGTTAGGTGTGTGAACTTTGCCTGTTACTTTTCGTGACACTTCTTTTTCACGTTCTGTTTACGAGTGACAGCGCGATTATTTTTGGAATGGACATTTTTGATTCCTTTGGTTTCACCAGTCATAGCGTCCGCTCCCTTAGCTGAGTGGTCAGCGCGGCAGAAAGTCAATCCTGAAATTTTCTGCGCTCAGGGACTGGGTGTTGTGTTGTCCTAATCATCATCATTTCATCCCCATCGATGCGCAAGTCGCCGAAGTGGCGTCAAATCTAAGGACTTGCACCCAGCGAACGGTCTACGCGACGGGAGGCCCTAGTCACACGACATTTACATTTTACCATTCATGGAAATGTTTTGCAAGTTAATTCGACAGTGTCACCTGACAGTGTTAATGGTTTGTGTGACAAGTACAGTCCTCTGTTCGAAGGAGGTCTAGGAAAAGGGTCTGGGTTCCAAGCCCATGCTACGCCAAATGACAATATACAGCTTAAATTTTTGTGTGTTCATCCTGCCCCACATTCCTTACAGGACGCAGCAGCCCAAGAATTACAATGACGGCAGGATTGTGGGTTACTTAAGCCTTTATCTGCAATCCAGTGGGTGTCGCCTTTGGTCGTTCTCAGGAAACCGGTAGGCGGTTTGAGACTTCAGGCGGACTTGAAAGCAATCGTCAACCGTCAAACTGTTGATAATTCTTTTGCGTTACCTCGCCCACAGGAAGTAATGGATAAATTAAGACAAGGTCATTTTTTTCTCAAAATTGACTTGCCTGAGGTATGTTTGCAACAGTTGTTAGACAAAGAATCAGATAAATTTTTCTGATCAACACCCATTGCTGTTTGATTGAATTTCTGTGTTGCCGTTCGGTAGCTCGTCAGTTACTGCTGTTTTCAACGATTCATGGAGCAACTAACTTCAAAATTGCGCTATTGTGCTAATTACATACATAGCATGGTAGTCGTTGGTCATATGCCAGCAGTAATTTTGCATATCTTGGAAGCTTTGTTTAAAGTGTTGCCTGTGGCGAGTTTCATATGTAACAGAGCAAAATGTTATTTTTTGCAATACCATAATAGAGTGCATCGGTCTTGTAATGAATGCACATCGCATTTTCTGCATCAGTCGCATTTGAGTGCCATTTGCAACTTGACTGCCTCCACAAATATCAAAGAATTGCAAGTTGTAATGGCAAGGTGATCTACTACATAAGGTTCATTCTGAACGCCCCTCAAATCGCGCTGCTGTTGAACTGATTGGATCGCAAACGCAATGCACGGACCAAGGAATATCAAACGGCTTTTCAGCGTTTGTAATATTCATTTTTAAGTGACCGGTGTCTAGTTCAATTCGACCCCTCTAAGTCTGTGATTCTCGCAGTGGACGCCTCGTCTTATGGTACAGGTGTGGTACTGTGTCATTACGTGGGCTCCAATAACAGGTCTACTGCAATTGCATCGAAGACAATGACAAAGGCGGAGCGTAGTCAGTTGACAAAGGAAGTACTTGCTACCATATATAGGGTCAAATGGCTCTGAGCACTATGGGACCTAACTGATGCGGTCATCAGTGCCCTAGAACTTAGAACTACTTAAACGTAACTAAGGACCTCACACACATACATGCCCGAGGCAAGATTCTAACCTGCGACGGTAGCGTTCGCGCGGTTCCAGACTGTAGCGCCTAGGACCGCTCGACCACCCCGGCAGGCCTATATAGGGTCAGAAAGATCTGTCAGTACCTGTTAGGACGTCGTTTTCTTATAGTAACGGACCACAGACCTTTAACAGATCTGTCTCCTCTCAGCCTGTCCCAGCACGCACGGTGCAGAAGCTACAACGGTGGGCCCCAATGGTCTAAAATTGTCAGTATGATTTTATGTATCCTTACGAATGCTGACTTACTGTTGCAGCTACCAGTGGAATCTGATGCAAAGTTTGACTCGTCAGAAGACGCCTGATTCCACATTTATTAGCAAAAAATACGTGTGATGGAAGAATTTCCAGTATCTTTCCGCTGTGTGGCACAAGAAACTCCATCAGACCAAGTTTTGAGTGTTCTTTTAAGTTTTGTTCGCTACAGGTGGCCACGGTACAGACATCCGCCACCCCGTGGTAGGCTGTTTGTTTGCGCAGCATCATGGCATCGCTGTACAGGTGGGCGCCCATCTCCTTCGTACAGAAGATGGCGATGCCCGGGTCTTAGAGCCTGAGACGTTCCTGTGTAAATACAAAAGTATCACCGAGGTGTTGTACGCATTAAACAGTTAGCGCGACACCACTGTGCATGGATGTGGACACACAAACTGAACAAATGACACCATAGTGTGCAAAGTGGTAGGAGCAAGTCCCTGGCGGCGGTCGCACATTGACTTTGTGGGCCGTACTGGAATATGAGTTGCGTAGTGGTTGTGTACTCATTCAGCAAGTTTAAGTTTCTCTTCGTCGTACCAGTGAAATGCACTATGTCTGCAAGTGCTTCATCTCCCTTTATTTATTCTTTATATCGCAGGGTTGCCAGAAATGATCATGTCTGGGAACGGGCCACAGTTCGCATCAGGACACTTTGAACAGTTTTGTAGCGACAAGTGCATACAGCACATTCTCTCGTCACCCTTCCATCTGCAGTCAAATGGTGAAAGCTGAAAGATTAGTGCAAAAAAAAATGGCTCTGAGAACTATGGGACTTAACATCTGAGGTCATCAGTCCCCTAGACTTAGGACTACTTAAACCTAACTAACCTAAGAACATCACACACATCCATGCCCGAGGCAAGATTCGAACCTGCGACCGTAGCGGTCGCGCGTTCCAGACAGAAGCGCCTAGAACCGCTCGGCCACACGGGCCGGCTATGATTAATGCAGACCTCATTTCTATACCTTGCTGCGTTACAGTGAAGGCCTAGTCCACAGTAATCCGGGAAAATAGGTAAACAAGTAATTGTGTATGTTTGTGAACTTTGCCTTTGAAACAGTGCTACGAGTATGAGTTTCTGCTGAACGAACGGAGCTACGAGAAAGAGTTTCTTCTGTATTTTCAGCGACAGTCTATTTTATCACAAGTGTTAGGCTGGTTTCATCAACGCATATAAATGTACCTATGCTGTGGCCGACAGTCACGCCAAAGAAGAAGTTGTATAACAATAGATAAGTGTTCATTTTGACTGTAAACGTATTACAGTTCTTACATTTTCCGCGTGCAATAATCACGTCATTTATCATCTGCGAAAAAAGCCTATTCATTTGGGGCAACTATCACAACATTTATACATATTTCACATTATAAATGAGTCATTCCTCATACACTTAACAGGGCGTAACAGTTCTGAGAAATAAGTCAGCAAAGCGGCTTGCTTAAATAATGCACTTGCGTCCCGATAGTAACAAACAGGATTAACTGAACATACTGAATGTATCTGGAAGGTGGGCAACATGTTTGGTCACAGGTATGTATCGTCAAGGAAATGGTAAAAAACCTGAACTGCCCGGTTACCAACAAATAGCCCAAAGCTTAGTTATATAAAGTTTCAAGAAACAGTATTGAAGAACGTAGGAATATACTATAGCCTACTCTGTGCAACTACATCTGGAACTGGAAAGAGAAGATTAGAACAGCCCAAACAAAGCATTTAAGCTGTCATGTTTACCATCCTCCGTACGCCAGTGCGTCGGAGAGATACTTTAAGGTGCTGCCAGTGAGAATAGCCCTCTGGCGTACACTTCATAGTGTTTCTAGCTACTGATATTAGAATCTCGCGCAGCTCAAGTAGGACAGGGCGAGGTACAGATAAGAGGCTGAAATGACGATCTTGCAATTGGAAATAAAAACCAACATCCGTAGAGTGTTACGGAAAGCCAGTGCAGCGGCTGTTGGAACTCATCTGGACCGCGGGACAATAGCCCCGGCGGCCGGACCGTCTTGATGGTCGACATAGGAGAAGGAGGCGGGAGTAGAAGGGGGGGGGGGTGCAAGGGGGAAGGAAGCAGAGGAAGGATGAGGCATTCAGTCGGCGGCTCGGCTAGGGTGGCGCCGGAATTTCTTTTCTGACAAGACGGCGGACGCCACGTTATTTGTCTCTGCTCTCAAATGACGCGCCGAAATTCTGCGCTGAAGCGCTTTACGAGAGGGCGGCGAGGCTCCCTGCACGTTCTTCCGGCGTCCCTCCGACCCTTAGTCGGGACAAAAGCGTTGCTCCACAGGGACAATAATTCCGGAGAAATGTTTTGGAGATATTAAAACTATCGAATAAATCTCTCATATATGAGTATGATTTTTATTGTGGTGCTGTTAGAAAGAACTTAATAAAGTAGTTCCGTTCATGACATTCTTCTTTCCATAACCGTAAACTGCAACTGCATCAAACTCTTTCTGTTTGTCTTTTTTCTCGACATCCTCAGTGGTCTGTAAGACATATTTGGTCTTTTTCTAGTCGTTTACGAGAGACATTAATAACTTTTAGTATCCTCTCCATTGTCGGCACGTAGAGATTATCTCATCTGCAGTTAACTTAGATCGCACTGTATAGTAGTCTCTGCCTTATTTATTGTCTGTGATTTTAATGTTGATTTTCTTTTATACATACGCTAAAATCGTACATGTTCATGGGGTCATAAGATACCCCCTAATATCGTGTCGGACCTCCTTTTCTCGGCGTAGTGCAGCATCTTCACGTGTCATAGAGTCAAAAAGTCACTGGACGTCCTCGGCAAAAATATTGAGCCGTACTGCCTCTACAGCTGTCCAAAATTGCGTAAGTGTTGTCACCGTAGGGTTTTGTGAATAAACTGATCTCTCGATCATGTCCTATACATTTTCGATGGGATTCATGTCGGACGATCTAAGTGCCGAAATCATTCGCTTGAATTGTTCAAAATCTTCTTCAAACAAATTGCAAACAACTATGGCCCGGTGACATCGTTGTTTGGGAACACGAAGTCCATTAATCCAAATGGTCTCCAAGTAGCTGAACGTAACCATTTCCAGTCAATGGTTGGTTCAGTTGGACCAGAGGATCCATTCCATTCCACGTAAACACAGCCCACACCATTACGGTGCCACACTGCCTTGTTGACAACTTGGGTCCATTGTTTCGTGAGACCTGCGTCACACTCGAATCCTACCACCAGTTCTTACCAACTGAAATCTGGACTAATCTGACCAGGCCACTGTTTTCCAGTTGTGTAGTGTCTAACCGATATAGTCACGAACCCTGGTCGGGCGCTGGAGACGGTGTCGTGCTATTAGTAAAGGCACTAGCGTCGGTCGTCTGTTCTCATAGCCCATGAACGCCACATCTCGCCGCACTGTCTTACAGCATATTTTCGTCGTACGTCCCACATTGATTTCTGCGGGTATTTCACGCAATGTTGCTTGTCTGTTAGCACTGACAACTCTAGGCAAACACCGCGCTGCCCTCAGTCGTTAAGTGAAGGCCATCAGCCACTGCGATGTCCGTGGCAAGAGGTCATGTCTGAAATGTGGTATCCTCGGCACACACTTGCTGCTGTGGAACTCGGGATATTGAATTCCTTAACAGTTTCCGAAATGGAATGTTACCTGACTCTTGCTCCAACTGCCATTTCGCGTTCCAAGCCTGTTCAGGTCGTAAATTTTTTCAACTCAACCACCTGAGTACAAATGGCACCTCTGCCGATGCACTGCCCGTTTATCCCTTTGTACCACCATCTGTGTATGTGGATATCACTACCCCATGACTTTGGTCACATCATTGTATGTCTGTGCCGATTTTCTTTCATACAGACGCTGAGATTATACATGCATATTTAAATAAATGTTGTGATATGTGTAAATATATGCACCTCTGTAGTTTTCGTAATACTGTTATTAATTTTGGTAATTTTGTAAATGCAGTACTATGACCACTAGGATAAAACTGAGCATCTGTGGTACCAAAGAACACGAAGATAGTTAAAGTTGCAGTGGAGTGAAGGACAAGGAATTGTGTCACTGGTGGAGTGGTTTACGTATTTTGCGAAAAAGAAGAAGAAGAAATCATTTGTGTCAAGTTTTGTACTGTGCGGTGTATAGGAGAGAGAAGATACTGTAATGAAAAGAGATTAAAGTCGAACGGTGTTGAAAGATTATCACACACAACACAGAATTTTGTCATGGGCTGTGCAATGGCGTCTTGGCGGAAAGTACTAGTAATGCTCTAAACGAACATCAAGTATACAGAATGTTAAAAGGCTATGAATGCAGGTCAGCAAAAGAAGGGCTGGATCTAATGAGAGAAGAACAAGTGGAGTTAATTTCTTGCTGAAGATTTTCCAGACAAGAACAGAAGTTCAAATGGTTCAAATGGTTCTGAGCACTATGGGACTTAACATCTGAGGTCATCAGTCCCCTAGAACTTAGAACTACTTAAACCTAACTAAACTAAAGACATCACACACATCCATGCCCGAGGCAGGATTCGAACCTGCGACCGTAGCAGTCGCGCGGTTCCGGACTGAAGCACCTAGAACCGCTCGACCACCACGGCCGGCAGAAGAGAGGAAGTATCAAGAAGAGTTTTATGGAGGTCGTCTAGAATTACGCTCTACCAAGATTGCTGTTCGACAGTTTTGGTTCACTGCGTAAATGACTTAGTAAATGATGGGATTATCGGGAGTGTTGGTACCGCTGGTAGGGAAAGAAACATAAATGAATGTATTAGAGAGAAACTGGGAGCCGACGACTTCTCTTTGTTTGGTTATTTTGTACGTAATCAGAACCGCACATAGTCAACGTCAGTCCATTGTGTATTTTATATAATTACAGAATATAAATTGCACTTTGTAAGTAATGAAAAGTAACTGATTGCGTAACTTCTGCGCCTTTGTGCAACCAAAACCATTACTTTTGATGCAGTTACAGTTTACAGGCACAAACATAGAAAATATATAATTATTGTTGCCATTTTGTATTGTATGGAACGTTTCTCATCCCGATAAAAGGCAAGAATTTCCTGTTGTTATTGATGCGAAATTTGTTTATGAATAATAGAAACAAGTTTTACATCATTTCGACGAAACACTGAAATCATGTTTGATATATTTTTGTTTTGAGTATTTTTATTTTACCTTTTTTTGAAGAAATTGGGCTTTCTAGTGTTATATGATAAATTTCTATTGCTTTCTTTATTTTTACTACAACAGCCCGCTGTGTCAAGTTACAAATGAACAATTTTAGAATAAAACCAGAATTAAACATTGATCATTTTAATTTTAATTTTGCTATAAATTCCGTTAACTTTTAAGTAACACACAAGGGGATATCTATGTAGAACAAAAATGTTACGTAGGTTGCCTGGCCCTTTAAATATCCTCACTTAGTTTCCAGACGGTTCACCGCTTTGGGTTTTTAGCAGAATCTAGTAAGACACTGATCGCGACCGACAGGTATGCACTCCTAACGCAACATAACGCAGTTGCAACGTTAACTGACCGTGGACTCTACCTTGAATCCATCTAGCAGAAGATGAACGAACTGTGTTCTACTGAGAGTATAGTTACATTTACTTTATCGATGGTAGGCCATGAAAACTTAATAACTCCATTTTATTGAATTTCACACGAGAAGCAAATATGGTTTCTTAAAAAAATATGAAGTGATACAGATAAAGTTGTTGCATGTAGTAGAAACCTAGTTATTGATTAGAAAAATCCGTGCACTTTCCAACCTCTCTGTGATAACAAAATTACTGGTTACTAGAATTACGAGGTTTTCATAGACAGATGGGCTTGCAAGGTTTTCATTGCCTACCACCGTTACCTCATCTGCGAAATAATGTTCTTTGTTAGGCCGTATAATACAGACGAGTGGTAGTGAACTTACTAGCTTTGTATCTTTTTTTTGGACTTCCGATAGCAGCAAACTATTTAGAACTGATTTCGTCTTATTGTATGGTCAGTACACGGGTTTGTGGAATTTTCAGTAAATGTGCGTTTTTCCTCATCAAATATGGCTAATGTGCATTGCGTTGTTACTATAAATAATATATCAGAATAGTCTTGAACGTTAAAAAATTAACTAGTAAAACGTAAGTAGATGTGCCCGCACATATTTGGTGTCTGCTGAGCAGCTACAAATAACTACGCTAAGGTTATTTGTGGGAACAGGCCAACTTGAAATATTCGTACTGATGAAGTATTGTAATGTCACGTTAGGGAATACTCATTGTCACACCAATGTTTCTTGGTTCTGCTCTAAGTTAAACACAGACATCGCCCAGCAATTAATGCATACTACATGAATTATTTAATTACAAGGGGTGTCCACTAAGTAAGTTTCTCTATTTTATAAAAAATATTACACACACAATCACGCTGAAAAAATTCACGAAGCTTCCATTACTTTTCTACATAGTCGTCATGTTTTTCCAAGCAGTTTTGGTAATGTGACACAACTTTTTCTAAACCAGTGTTTAAAGCATGTAGCTTACAGTGATCTTAGATTTAATTTCTAAAGAATGCGAATGTAACGAACATAAAAAATGTACGTAAACTAATCAAATCCATACGTCGTCGCAACGAAAGGCACTCTTCAAAAGCGATGGAAACCTAAAAATCAATTCAGATATATGAGATTTACTTTAAAAATTATTTTTAAATACATTCCCATCGCATAATTTCATTCGAATAAGGCAACTGGGCAATGTTGATTCCCATCATTGTTTTGTGCTATTCGATCGCGTAAGTTGCTGAAATTCTCATGCAATGAGATGCTAATTGAAGTACAATCGGACTTCGTTTTGTATGTAAACATGTTCTTCTTGGAAGTTAAGAACTTGTTGAATGGATAGTGCGTGACGGGTGCATGATCTTTTTAACCAGTAAACAACCAGGTGGCAACTTTCTATACGTCCGAGAATTTTAAACTCATTAACTGTATATCTGTCATATAATGAAAGAAATGAGTTCTTCGATGAATTTCTTTAAACACATTTGAATCAAAATGCTGTTATTATTAACGTAAACTTCCTTACATGGTACGTACATCTGAACAGTTGAGCACAAAGAGAAAGACAAAAAGAGAATAATTAATTAAACGAACGATGTACGCCCAAGAGAAGACAAATGATTTGAAAGTTGAGTAAATACTTTGGTTGTGAGCTTATAGCGCTATATATTTGCCACAGAGTGGCTTATTTTTACTGATTTATCTCTTTAGAGAATGTTTTATTCGTGTCATTTGTGTTGTATGAACGCAATTAAATAAACTTAACCACTATATGGCGCTTTGAATGGCCTAAATGATGGGCATAAACAGTATCTCACTTCCAACATCCAGCTGCACAGGTTTTTTTGTCCTACAGTAGGGCGTTATGTAAGTATGAGTTATAATTTTAGCTGCTCGGGGTACTTTTTAAAAATTTTGGCCCCTTAATCTGGTAGAGCGTTCGTGGGAAACCGATCTTAAAACCGGAACGTGATTCTTTCTCTTCTGTATTTGTAGGTTCCAGAATACAGATTCAGACAATATGATTTACAGTGAGTGAATACTTGTACAATTTTCAATTAATAATGTTAATGCACGAGCAATATCTTGTAGGTTCTTTAACACGAGTGCTATTTAACACCGTACTAAAATCACTTGTTGATGACTGCTGACGTTCTTTGTTAGGCGTGTTGTGGTGAAGGGGACCTGAGGCGAGCGGTGCTGACAGTTGTCGATCACAGGCCCTCGACGGCCTGGTGTGGGGCCAGACAATTCATACGCAGATGGAGGACAGGCTTGTCGAATTTTCATAGAGATGATAGGCATCTCATCCGCAGTGTACATGAAACATTTGTACAGCAGTTTAGCTTAATGTATGTGGTTACGAAACAAAAATTTGCTATTGCGTTCACAGTTAAGTGAAATATAGATGCGGCACGGGGGAGTTACAGTTTTAAAAACATTCTCATATATTTATTTTTTAATTAAATTTCAAATTTTATATTTCTCAAAGAGTACAAATACTCTCATTTAATTAACATCAAGCAATTCAGGTGGATAAAATGGCATCATCGAAGTGGCGGCCGTTCTTGTCCGGGTGTTGTTGCAGGCCAATGGTAAAACTCCAGAATGAAATTTTCACTCTGCAGATGCGCGTAAGCTGATATGAATCCTCCTGGCAGATTAAAACTGTGTGGAGAATGGAGACACGAAGTCGAGACCTTCGCTTTTTGCAGACAAGTGCTCTACCAAACGAGTTACCCAAGTACGACTCACGACCTGTCTCAAAGCTTTACTTCCTCCAGCACCTCGTCTTCTACCTTCCAAACTTCAGAGAAACTCTCCTGTGAAACTTGCAGTAATGGAAGAAGGGATTAGCCTTGTGCAGGATTATCCTTTCTTCCACGATTGCTAGTTCTGCAAATTTCGCAGGAAATTTGAAAGGTAGGAGACGGGGTATTGGCGGAAGTGAAGCTGTGAGGAGGGGTCTTAAGTGCTTGGGTAGCTCAGCTGGTAGAGCACTTGCTCGAGAAAGGTAAAGGTAAAGGTCCCGAGTTCGTGTCTCTGTCCGGCACACAGTTTTAATCTGCCAGGAAGTTTCAATGGAAAAACTGACCATACACCTTTCAAGCATAGCAACGGAAATTTCTCGAACTTCTCCAGTAATTACTTATCAAATAGCTTCAACTGTCCGTAATTTTCCAATGTAAACCACAGAGTTCACGTAGTCCCATAAAAAATAATCACACAGAGAAAGATGTGGAGATCACGGATGCCCCTCCACATCTCCACGGATCTGGTGATCTGGAAAATGTTCCTTAAGGAAAGCCATGGATGGTGGTATGAGAAGTAGCCCACCCTTTCTAAACCAAACATTACTGAGAGCAATCTGGTAACTTCTCAGTTCTGTGACAAAAAATTCTCGCAAAATCGGAAGGTAGTGCTGTGAGTTGGCAGTCACAGTGCGCCCATTATCTCGGAAAAAGTAGGGTCCAAGGATGCCAAATCGGCCTAATTCAAACCACACTATGTTCACTACGCAGGGGTCCTTCGTGGATTATTTTCATACCATTTCTAGCAATTTTGTTTGCACACAGCACCCGATAAGTGAAAATGAGCCTCATCACTCGTTATCAGAATACTGACATTTCCCAATGTTTCCAGCATCCTTTCTGCAAACATATGCTGCCGTACGTAGTTATTTTGATTTTGTTTAGCCACCATTATTTTAAAAGGATGAGAGTGGAGGTCAAAGTGCAAAATGCGATGAACTGACCCGTCTGAAATGGCAAAGCGCGAGCATTTCGTACCGCTGAACGCCGAGGCCGGTCTTCACAGCTTGTCGACCTTTCTCGATGTTTTCTGCTGTTCTAACTGTCCGAACAACTTTCCGAGCTGTTCCAGGACTCACCGTTCCTCTCATTCTGAAGTTGTTGAACCATTTCATTATTGTTAATCGAAATGGAACAGCACCGTCTTGACCGACAATGAACTGATTGCGAAATCTTCGCTGCGTCTTTACTATCGAATGTCGTACTGCGCCCAAGATGTCGTAAACAAAGCTTGTTGTTCAATCGACCACGGCTCCATGGCTAATGATATGCCAAATAATGTATATCGATCACTGGGCATGTACCAGTTCCCCCATCACTAAAGTTACGGCGGACTATAAAAAGGAACATCTCCCTACTGGGTCACTTACATTAAAAATGACTGCTTGGTCATACACTAATCCGCATTAGACTGGGGGGGGGGGGGGGCTTTGTTTTTTCTCCTCCTACATTTGCCAGGCCTGCTTATTGCACACCGAGATTCGGATGTAATGTGTAAAAGTAACTGTCACTATGCGTGGGCTGTCACACAATCCATTCGCACGTATTCATGAATTTTAATGGTTATTACATATGTCCCTGAGGTGCCAGTCAAAACTGTGTCATCAGCGGTTTTCTCGAACACATTCACTTATTCAGCATGCTCCATTACAACAATTGTAATACAACATGTTTAGATACCAAGGTACATAAAGAAGAAGTCTAATTATAACGAGTTACAATAGTATTGATAAAAATTATTCACAATAGAAAACTTCTGTATGACCTATACACGGTTTCCAGATAGAACATGATAAGAAAGTATATTAATCAATATTTAATATTGTAAAAGTAAGTGTACAATGTGCGTGCCGCTAAAAAAAAGTGAAACAGTGTGAATATGAATCGAAAATTAAGTGTGAAAAGTGTATAAAGAGTACTTAGTGTATTTGTTAAAAAATTTGATGTGATTTGTATTTTAGTCAATGTACAGACGTAAAAAAGGAGGGGATCTTGACAGTTCTGAAGCAAAACGGCGAAAACAAAAATAAGAGCAAAGAAACGAAACAGACAAAGAGCACGAAGCACTTTTAAGTTCCCAACGAACGACAATGAGCACCGTGAGAAGCAGAGAAATCCAAGAACAACGAAATGAACGAATCGAAGAATCAAGAACAATCTTGTAATAAAAGACTCTGAACTCAAGCCAGTCACGAAATATCACGCCACAGGAAACGCGGACGGTGAAAAGTAAATAGTACAGCCTAACAAATGAAGCATTACACTACAACCCGATGAAAGAATATAACGAACATAGTCAGTCGTAATTGGAAAAATGAATGACATCTGCCAAATTTGCTACGTGAATAAATCCAGTAGAGAAACACCAGGATTCTGTTGCAGGAACGGAAAAATTCGATTACCACCACCACTCCGCAGGATTTTCCACTCCGCAGGAATTTTTACGTTACATGACCGGGGAAACTCCAGAATCAAAACAGTTTCTTCAGAATATAAAAGCGTGCAACGCCTGCTTCCGAATGACCTCTTTCGGTGTCACTTCTATTAACACTAACAGAGATGAAATCGATAATGTTTGTTCCATCCAAAGACAAATTTATCACAACATGGTATCATTACTGGTACTACCCAACGAAGACCATAAATTTCTGCAAGCATATCTCATGGGAAATGAAGAAACAGAAATTTATCAACGACGCACGGAAATGAAGAAACAGAAATTTATCAACGACGCACAAATATCAGTGGATTGAGACGAGAAGTAATCCAAGATATATAGAGGATCATAAACAAATACAATCAACTGATTTACGTATTTAGAACAGCATGAGACGGAATGATTTCTGATGTCAATAAAGTTACAATTCGAGCCGACAGAAGACCACCTCGAAAACGCGAAGTTGATTTAATGCACCTCAGACAGACGAAATCGCCATTGTAATTATGGACAATGAAAACACAAGCCGTGATGTAACTGTACAATGAAGAAGAGGAAGACTACAGCGCATTGCAGAGACACACCGTTCATATGATTCCCTCCGACATCCATTAATATTTCTGCACGGAGAGTGATGTGTTGGCAGAAGAGCCAACACCGTGTTGCTAGAGGAGGCCGAAATGCACGCTTTTAAGCTCACGCAGATTGTCGTGAGGTCTGGAACATTACAAGGAAATGAGAACTTAGAAAAACGGACGCAGTTGCTGTAATACTTAACTTTAATCCATAATTGTAGAACATCTCTCTTGACTGTACATGCTTCATAAAATAATATCAAATGCTATGGCGCCTTGCTAGGTCGTAGCAAATGACGTAGCTGAAGGCTATGCTAAGTATCGTCTCGGCAAATGAGAGCGTACTTGTCAGTGATCCATCTCTGGCAAAGTCGGCTGTACAACTGGGGCGAGTTCTAGTAAGTCTCTCTAGACCTGCCGTGTGGTGGCGCTCGGTCTGCAATCACTGACAGTGGCGACACGCGGGTCCGACCTATACTTCCGGACCGTGCACTATTCAGTGTCCCCTCGACGATCACCAGTGGTGTACGGCCAGTGTAGGAGATCGCTCCCCACACCATGATGCCGGGTGTTGGCCCTGTGTGCCTCGGTCGTATGCAGTCCTGATTGTGGCGCTCACCTGCACGGCGCCAAACACGCATACGACCATCATTGGCACCAAGGCAGAAGCGACTCTCATCGCTGAAGACGACACGTCTCCATTCGTCCCTCCATTCACGCCTGTTGCGACACCCACTGGAGGCGGGCTGCACGATGTTGGGGCGTGAGCGGAAGACGGCCTAACGGTGTGCGGGACCGTAGCCCAGCTTCATGGAGACGGTTGCGAATGGTCCTCGCCGATACCCCAGGAGCAACAGTGTCCCTAATTTGCTGGGAAGTGGCGGTGCGGTCCCCTACGGCACTGCGTAGGATCCTACGGTCTTGGCGTGCATCCGTGCGTCGCTGCGGTCCGGTCCCAGGTCGACGGGCACGTGCACCTTCCGCCGACCACTGGCGACAACATCGATGTACTGTGGAGACCTCACGCCCCACGTGTTGAGCAATTCGGCGATACGTCCACCCGGCCTCCCGCATGCCCACTATACGCCCTCGCTCAAAGTCCGTCAACTGCACATACGGTTCACGTCCACGCTGTCGCGGCATGCTACCAGTGTTAGGGACTGCGATGGAGCTCCGTATGCCACGGCAAACTGGCTGACAGTGACGGCGGCGGTGCACAAATGCTGCGCAGCTAGCGCCATTCGACGGCCAACACCGCGGTTCCTGGTGTGTCCGCTGTGCCGTGCGTGTGATCATTGCTTGTACAGCCCTCTCGCAGTGTCCGGAGCAAGTATGGTGGGTCTGACACACCGGTGTCAATGTGTTCATTTTTCCATTTCCAGGAGTGTAGATAACATTGGTAGTAATACAGGCTTTACAAAAGAATAGAAATAAACATATACATCAGTATTATAGGAATTATGACATAAGTAAATTAGAATATTCTTAGAGACATTAACTTGACACATGAGCATTAAAAGAAAACATAACAGAATGTCCAGACATCTTCCCAAAGTAAAGAATATGTTATAAAACCAGATTGGATTTGAGGATAACAGTATTCCTCAGCATAGTGAATGAACTTAGTATTACAAGAAAAAAGATTCTACCAAATTGATCTTATCAGGTAAACACACAGAGACAAGAAGAACACAGATACACGAGGGTCCACACAAATGTAGCGGAATAACACAATACGAAAGGACAGGGTTTGTTTTTAGTGTAACATTTAGTAATACAGTACTTTTGCCGAGCATTTCATACTTCTTTTTCATTATTTTCTTCCAGTAATATCCTTCATACGGATACCTCTATAACTTTCAGCCAAGACTACTTCATTTCCAACTAAAACTTCATTTACCTCTCTTACTTCAACATTTCTTCCCACAAAAAAAACGTCCTATTTATCTGTATTTATACTTTCGTATCTTTCTTACATCATCATTTGCTTCCAAGACAATTCTTCCTAACAAAATACTTTTTGGCCAAACCATTTTCTTATAGTTCTCAATGCATTTCTTCCCAACTCATCATAACTCATTTTCTTGTATAGCATAGCCTCTCTTAAACTAACTTAGATCTACTGGGCTCAGATACATTAACTAGAGAATGCAGCATCACAAAAATTAACACAAACAAGAACGACAAAAAATGCAAAGTGGCAAAGCAAGCAGCAGAATATTTAAATTAGCAAAGCAAATGCAACATAACAACTAATATAAGGCAATATACAGCGAATAAGAGAAGTAAGTAAGTGGTAAAACTGGCTTAACACAGTAATACAACGTAAAATTCAGCAAGATAATTCATGACAAATAGCAGCAGCAAAAGCAATAACTTATACCTGAACACGACAAAGCACAAGCAGAAAAAACATTACAGTAAAGACATCAATGCAGATAAGGGAAATATCTATTCACATCTTAATGTCTATGTCACACCTTATCACTAGAGTGGTGCACCATAACAACTTATTCTACTAAAAATAACCAAGACCTTGAAAAGAAAATTGTGTATGCAATTCCTGTTACTAGTCCATTCAAGTGCTCTTCTTTTATTGATCTTTCCTTTCCAAGTGCTCCTTTTTAAGAATGTGGCTCATAAAATTATTATTTAATGGATCTGTTGACAGAAAGTGTTGACATTAGCATATGTATTAAATATTAATTTATAAAACCAGTGCTACTGAGCAGCTAGAAACCAGATATCAAACAAAATAAGCAAATATGTACAAAGCAAAGCATAAAAACATCATTCACCAGCCATATGGCGTTTCATAAGTCAGTAAAAATTCTCTCAACTTTCGTAGAAAGAGTCTTGTCATAATCAGGTGTGTAGATGTGACTTCTCATAACTTCATAAGCATTTCAGTAAGTAGCACAAAGTACGAGCTCCAAAGTGTAATCATATTTTTCCAAGTAGTAGTGTGTCGTGTTTGTAGTGCGTTCTGCAAAGAAATTTCAGTAGCGAGGACAACAGCCTCTCTTTTCTGCAGCTATGCTAGCACTTAACGGGAGTACGGCGAACTTCAAAGTGACTGAAGCGGCACAAGTAAAGTTGAAAGTCCACACAACAATTTCGAGGCGGCCAGCACACAGCTGGACTCAGCAGAGAATTTCTTCAAGGTCACATACTCTCTTTACCAACATATTTACGAGAGCAGTTTCAGCTACAATGACAGTTTGATACCAATAAAAAATTTCACAGGTCGAAAAATTACAGTAGAAGTGTGTAGAAACAAAATCTCATCAATAAGTGTCCAAAATTTCCGTTGGCATTCTGGTGTTCACATTCACACATATACTCGCTTTTCATAACTATTAAAGTACGATTCTTGGTTTGCAACATTATTTTCACCAACCAGAGTCCCTAACCGCTACTCATTATTCATATACATATGCATTGATATTGCTTCAATACTTCATCATAATAAACACAGAGCATAATGATATTCCTTATATAGCATCGCGTAATTTATCATAAACATACTTCACCATCATAATACACAACATCATCATAACAGATCAATAAAATCCCAAAATCGTTGTAGCTTTCTTCAATAGTCTCAAAACCTTAAAAAAGATGCTCTCTTGCTCGTTTCACTAGTGTCATCTACCTCAAACGTACTTCAAAAACCATGATCCCATGCAAAATACATCATTCAAATCTTTTACAGTATCACAATGGTTCCAAAGAAAACGTGAACAGTTCCTAAAATGCAGAGAAAGTACAATTTCATAAGTGCAAAGTAATCCAACTGCATAATTACGTAGACATGTGTCACTGACATAGAAAAAAATGTTCCTTTCTCTCTATTAAATGACCAGATAGCTGTATAATTCTGTGTTATGAAATATGGTACTGATGTGTAAAATTATATAAGCATACCATATTAGCTAGGTCTCCTTGTGCTTGCCACATGTATAGTACACAAAGTAGGCATACCCCCAAGAGGGTTAATGTAATTATACCTCAGATGTTACAGATTAAACTGCAGAATGGAATGTATCACCAAAAACCCTCTCTGTATGAAAGTAATTCAAAATTATTTCTAAAAATGTTCCAAGAACAAAAATTAATCACTCAAATGCGTGTCTTGTAGCGCTAAACTGTGCTTCTTGTTGTAAGATAATTTCTGTCATTGCTTAACGGTAAAAATGTACCACGTGTCGTAGTTATCGTCGTCCATAAGCCACGTTATCCAAAAAATCGATGTTCTTGTTATAAACAAAAGTAATCTGCTATGTGTATAAATGTCGTAGTTATTGCGTTCATTCCCGTGATCTCTAAAGTACTATACTGTGACCTACTGTTGCGTTACAAAAATAAATGTCTCATTGTAGCTATCCACAAAAGTCAGTACTAAAACATGTTTTACTTTCAAGAAGAACGTAGAAAATCTGTACATACATAAAACAGATGCAGCGTAAAAGCAATAATGAAGATTGTGTCAATCCTAAGTAGCGTCTTACTGCAATCGTGCAGCTGTCAAACAAACCGAATACTCTGTCATCTGTGACCTCTCAGAATGCACTTTATAATTAAATATGTATTTTCAAGTAAACCAAAACGTCGCGGTAAGACTTCATTATCAGTATATGTTCCAAGAACGTGGACTTTATAGTCGTGACGTAATCACGCAACTAACAAGCGAAATGTACACCAAATGTACACAGTAAGACTATGTTGTCTGTTCCCTTTAAAAGTGAACTCGTAAACTTACTGTCTTAATACATTCCATAGCTTCCTGATTAGTTAACTTCATACATCACTGCATGTTAACAGTTTCTAAGAGTGACAAAGCATAATAGTAACTTGAAGCGAAAAATTTTATAGTTATGACTAAGTAAGAACAAATTATTTATCAATAAACGAGTTTACGCGAGAAAGATGGTATAATCTTATGTCGAATTCTTTTATGACCAATTACGAGGAAAACACTAAGAAAACTAATAAGGCCAAACCTGTGGATGTATATCATTACTAGAATTCTTGAATGTTCTGAATTTGAGGGTAGTGATGAAGCACTTATAGTCAGTCATCGTGTCGCCGAGTTGCAAATCTGTCATTCTTACGCCGTGTCGTCGGTTCCATCTCAAGATTCGATGCACCATGCCGATCACTTTCAAAATCTCCGAAATACCCACTGTTATTACTTTGTGACTCTTCTGAATATCTAAATCCCACTTCCCGTGACACAGCGCGAGTATCCTCTGAAATATGTAGTTCTTGTATCACCTGTGCAAACTGATCTTGTACTTCATGCATTTTTTTGTGTTGCAAATCAATTTTTTTTCTGATTTTCTTTGAATCTCCTAATTTCCTTGTACTCTTCTGCGTCAGTAAAAGCTACCGGTCTTGTATCATTCGCATCACCATCTACCTCCGTAGATAAATTTGTTAACTGATAAGAAATTTCGGCTACTTTTTCCGATAATGTGCTGATTTCCTCCGTGTGTTTTCTGAATCAAATTTTAGAGTGTCCATTTGTGTCGAAACCGTATCTACTGTGTCCTTTAAGTTTTCCTGATATTTTCAAGTTTGGTAACCGTGTCGGTAGATAAAACCGAGTCAATTTTAACCTGTAAGGTTTTCGTGAACAATCATCTGCAGTTCTTTTGTGGCTGCTTCATGATTCTGCAATGCGTTTTTATGTCGCGAAGTAATACGCTTAAAATGCTCACAAATTTGTGGTTTTACATCTTTACAAATTTTTTGACGTTTCTATTGGATTTTAAGTAACTCAACGGTTAAACCTTTACACGTTTGTTCAAGCGTTGTGTCTAACTTTCGAAGCTGTTGCTGTGTTTGTTAATGATTTTGTTCCATTGTGTCTAATTTTTGAAGCTATTGGTCTGTTTGATCAAATTTTTGAATTCATTGCTATAACAATGCATTAGTGCCTGAAACATGTTGCTCTGTGCTTTTCGGCAGTGCATTAGCATCGGCAATATTCGTATTTTGAAAAGCAGAGAGTGTGTCTTGACCTAATTAAGAGACGGGTGATGACGCAAAACCAGAATTTACGGTATTTGCAAGATTTTCTTCTGTTATTTCGCATTCCTGAGGCGAACTGTTATCGACCGATCGATCGATACTGTCTCCCTGTTCACTGATTGTTTCACTGTCTACACCGTTATTTAAATGGCTGGTCCATGTCCCTATGCACAGTTACCAAATATTGCGTTGAACATTTGTTAATTCATTACTAGGTCGTGCTAACACGCTACACTCATCGTCACTGCCGTTTCTGAATTTGCTTTGCAGTCTAGTTTTACGCTTTCCACACGCCATAATTATCACAATATTTCACACGATAATACAGAAAAAACATAATTTGAAAAGCAAAAATAAGGAGACATACTAAAATAGCACTGAAAATGATAAATATCTAATTAATTGCAAAGTGATTGCGAGAATCTTAGTGCAAATCCACGTGCATACCACAAATGCTTTTCACATTAAAATGCAGTACAACAATGAGAGACTACAACTACAAAGGAAATACCGTATACAATTACGTGCTAGCCAACATACTGTAGGCGCTACAGTCTGGAACCGCGAGAACGCTGCAGTCGCACGTTCGAATCGTGTCTCGGGCATGGATGTGTGTGATGTCCTTAGGTTAGTTGGGTTTAAGTAGTTCTAAGTTCTAGGGGACTGATGACCTCAGAAGTTAAGTCCCATAGTGCTCAGAGTCATTTGAACTAGCCAACATACAAACGCATAACCAGGTTACTTACAGTACGACTTGGGATGCAAGCACCACGATACGATACTATCAGTGTGCTAAACTTCGAAATTACAAAGGAAAATGTGAAGTACTTTTTCTACAACAGCAATAAACTACTTCAATACATTGCTCACAACAAATCACTCCTCAATGAAAATCGAAAGGAAATTTACAACGTTATCATTGACCTTGGCCGCATCAGGCTGCACCGGGAAAGCATTTCTACTAAATGTATTGCTGGCGGAAACAGGTGCAAAAAGACACATCGCACTTGCACTGGCATCATCCGGTATTTAGCCACACTTACGGAAGGACGAACTGCCCATTCCGTCTTACAACTACCGTTGAATGTAGACGAAGAACTATCTCCGGTATGTAAAATCTAAAGAGCATCTGGACTGGGTGAACTTCTACAGCAAGTGAAATTATCTTCTTGGACGAGTGCACAATAGGACATAAAAAATCACTCGAAGCTATAGAGGGAACATTACAAGATGACGAGAAAACTCTAAAGTGATGGCAGGAGCTCTACTCGTACTCTCACAAGATTTTTGACAAACACTTACGGTTAGCCCTAGTCAACACGAGCAGACGAGATGAATGCATGCTTAAAAAAATCATATCTCCGTACACACATACAAACACTGTAACTAACAAAAAATATGAGAGTTGAACTTTTACGAACAGGTGAAGGCACATACCCTACTGACCAGACGACCGGCCTCAGTCAACTCAACAGTGATTTCTACACCATAATCACTGCTGAAAACGAACTCATCGACCAAATTTATCCAAAGATTGTTCACAACTTTACCAGTCCGTAGTGGCTCTTTGAAACGGAAACGTTGGCAACTAAAAATACTATTGTTGACGATATCAACATTTATATTCAAATGGAAATTCCCGGTGAAGGGAGAATATACAAATCGCTCGACACGATGTAAACTTCCCTTTAGAATTTCTAAACTCTGTGCACGTATCAGGAATGCCATTACACTGCCTTCGTTTTCAAATTGGATCTCCGATCATACTAATCAGAAATATGAACTCATCAAAACCATGTAATGGAACAATGATCGTTAAACAGCTATCGAATAACATCATCGAAGCCGAACTTATGACTGGAAAGTGCAAAGGACACACTATTTACCCGCAGAATACCACTGATCTCTTCTAACTGCCATTCCGGTATAAAAGACTGCAATTTCCAGTCAAATTAGCTTACAGTTTTATAATTAACAAAGCGCAAGGACAAACTCTAAAATATTGCGACATCAACCTCAATCATTCCTGCTTCTCTAATTGTCAAATATACATATCTTTCTCTCGAGTCGGAAATTCCAAACATTTGTCCACATATACCCCAGATAACAAAATGAAAAATGTTGTTCATAAATAAGTACTGTAAAAGGTTAGAAAATATATGTTCGTCAAAAAAATTAGCTCATATATTTAGACAAGTATTATAAATACTTAGAATATATTTTCAATAAATAATTTTAGCCTCTTACTCTTTGGCAAGTACCGTAAATAGTTGGAATAAGAAATAATCTTATTTACCTGTTATACTTTAAAGCTTAACCTTTTAATTCAACTACCATGCAATCTCATCTCAACTCCCTGAGTGAAGCCGAGTACCCCAGCTAGAAATTTATATTTTGTAGAACACATGCATACAATTCTCACGAGACAACAAATAAATGTAACGCAGCCGATACTCTCGCTTTCTTCGAGGGAGATCGCTGAGTCCAACTGCTGGACTTCTCGTGATCTCGTGTATTCTGGTGTAATAATGCGTCTTAGAGTACGTAGGGCGCACCCAATGCAGATGCTGTCATTGTTTAACTCAAACGGCAGCATTACATGCCGAGCTTGAATAGGTGCATACTGCATTCATCACTTTCTTATGTTCAAAGTTTGCCGACCATGTCGACTTCTTAAATTCGTTCGTGATACCACCCAAAGTGTCCAGTTTAGTAAACACAGGCAGTGTCACTCAAGCAGTGAACTTATTTCGCGTTCTTTTTTTTACCTTCAGTATGGGAACGAATAATGTCTCTCCTGCCCCATGGATCTTTTAATGAACAAATATATTTACATTATTTACAAAATTACTTGTGAATAAAAAATATTTTTTTATATTCTATCTGTATGGTCTCATTTTCGTATCTCTATGACGGTTGGCCCGGTAGTTACAGTTTCGATTAATGTCCAGAAAATTAGAAGCACACATATTAATACTAAGGACATCATATTTTTCATCTCACTAGTAATATATTCAGAATCGTCCTACCACTAACGGAATGCGAGATGAAAAACTGTAAACATGTAAGAAAAACGTGCCTGTAGGCGGAAGAAACGCCTGTAATATGAATCTGGCATTCACTTTTTAATTACACAGTGCATGATCCATGTCCTACAGAGGCATAGTATTGTAATATATTGAATCACCTACTGGTAACAGGAAGAATTGCTTAAGCACTACTGTTGAAAGAATTGTCATACTTCGAAGTAAAAGTGTAAATTGACACATGCATATGTACATATTCACAGTTGTATTATAGTGCTGAAGCGTCACAACACTAGAGTTGTGTAGTGTTTTGCTGAAGGCACTATGTAGTACAGATTATCATTCTTTATTTTACATAGAAGCTCATACACTGTCCACATATCATGATACGATGTTATAGGTTTTCAGATCTCACTGCTTAATTGGTACATTCTATACACTCCAAATGCTGTGAGAAGTACTTTCCAATGTAGTCATTGTGCAACACCTACACTGAAGTTAAAAATGTTCTTGTTCTTAGTTATCAACATGTACATATAAACACAGTAGGTGTACAATTGAAACAAACATCCTGTTTGTACAATCCGTTTTTGTAGCTTCCGATTACTTATTTGAAACTGTCTCTTGTTTATGTAAAGAAAGTAATCATTGTTTTAACACATATTCATATGTAGGTTACTAGATTAGAACCTAATTACCTACATTATATACAGTAGAGTGAATGAATCGAAATAAGTTCATGTTCAGTGACCTGGTTACACTGACCTTCCACTTAAGAAACAGTGTAAACAAAATAAATTCTTAAATAAATGTATTAAATGACTCTACTAAATACTTCAAAAGATGTGCATTTTTGAATGACAAAACAAACAGAAACACGTAATGAAGTCCTTTTCTACTGAATGTATCTCTTCAGGTCATGGTCGAAGGTATAAATTCTTAAATACCACTTGACAGCCTCCCTCTTAGGCCACAGAATAGATTATGTGGTATGACAGGAAGTAATGTGGTGTATAACTTCCATGTGACATTCGAAGATTCCTGCCTTATCCGAGAATTCATCCGGATCCATGTTAACAGATAGGATAGCTCAGCTTAATGTCGTCTATTTTAACGCCTTGACTTTTTCCTTGATAAGAGCCAAATTGATTTCCACATCATCATCATCCGAACTCAATGGACACTGTACACAAGGGCAAGGAGTGTATATCTAAGTGCCCACTTGACAGAATGAGGCAGACCATCATGGGCAAAGAGCGACCGCCAACTACACTGCACTGCACTCCGGAGCGCCAACCAACCGACTTAAAACCAGCCCTCTCACCCATACATATATACTCCATAATAACCATACGACAGGAACCTAGCACACAATAAATTTTTCATCGTTAAGGCGCTGCTTGTTTACCTCTGAACTCATTACCTAAATAGCAGCAGACAGCCCGACAATCGAAACTGTGGTCATTTCGGAGTGCACAGACACGCACTTAGATGTACACTCCTTGCCCGTAACTCAAGTAAGTCCAAAGCAGTCGGACCTCATTCACACAGGTAGCCACTGTTCAATACGCTATGTACCAGTGGTCAATACGAAACGGATAATATGGGCGTCGAAACAATGGGAAAACACGAAATTTAATATACATATATACGGCAAACTTTAAGAACCTGAATTGATTCTGTAGCATATGCGGTTGCAGGCTGATTCTTTCCTAAGCCACTTTCACATGTTCACTTCGTTTAGCGACAAAGACGAGACCGTCGCCCTCTCACTAGGCGCAGCACACACCCGCCGGCCGCACGCACGTCTCCGTCCGCAGCCCCAAAGCCCACTTGTCAGAATGAGGCAGAGCATGGGCTTGCTTTCTTACAGCAGTGTCCAGATAATAAAGAATCTGTTGTTCCATCATGATTTGCTCTCTCATGCTTTCCGGAATAACTAGGCGGTTTCCTTTACTAGTGATCTTGTACAGCAATCCATCTATTTTGACAAAACGTAGATGATTTTTCCATATTTTGGATTGTGAATCCTCCTGATTTAAACTCTTCCTTGCGACTTACTGTAACACAAACAGATACCTTTCGGTTCATCGCGTCAGAATTTACGTTTAGTTTGCCAGGTCGATAAATAACTTTAAATTGGACTCACTCAGTCTCAAAGCCCACCTTGTTACTCTTGAACTTGGGTCCTTTAAGCTCAACAGCCATTTCAGTGCGGTATGGTCTGTAATCAGTATGAATTCTATTCTTGTCAAAAAAACATCTGTTACGTGTTATACCAAAAACCAAACCCCACAGCTCCTTTCTGTTCTAGTATAATCACATTCTGGTTTATTTAAGTGTCGGGAAGCAGATGACATTGGGTGTTCATGACCATCAATTTCTTGAGACAAAGTAGCACCGACAGTGAAATTTGTAGCATCTTTTGAAAGAACGAAGGGCTTGCTGAAATCTGGATAGGCTAACACTGGAGCTGTGATTGGGCAGTTTTAAGTTCTTCCATTACCTTCGTGCATTCTATTGACCAATTGCATGTACTTCCCTTTTTCAATAGCTGTGTCATTGGAGGTCCTATATTTGCATAACCAGCTATGAAACGGCTATGTAAATTTTACAATTCCAAGAATGATTGTAATTCTTTTAATTTCTGTAGTTCCGGAAAAATCTCGACGGCTTCAATTAATTTTGGATCAGGACAGACACCTTCACTAGTTATAACATGTCAAAGGTAGGTCACCTGATTTTGTGCAAAGTGAAATTTATCCATTGACAAGGACGGTTTTGCGCTTCTTATACGCTCGAAAACTGCTTGAAATATCTCAGTATGCTGCTTCATGTTTTCACCGAAAATTGTTACGTCGTCGAGGTACACAAGAGCTTGTTTTGGGGTGAGCCCTCGTAAAACGGTATCCATCAGGAGTTGAAAGGTGGCTGGTGCATTGCGAAGTCCAAATGGCATACGCAAATATTTATACACTCCTTTAGTTGTAACAAACGAAGTTTTCACTCTATCATCTGGATCCACTTACAGCTGATGATATTCGCTTGCTAGATCACAAACCGAAATAACTCGACATCTGCTCAAGTAATCCAGGATAAGCCCTCCCGGCTAGCCGCGCGGTCTAAAGCCGTCGGCACACGGACCGTGCATCCGAACGCTGAGCGTTGAACGTGCCGAGTTTCTGATGTCATAGCGTGGAATAGCACGTTCGGGAGTCATTCCGAACGTGCAGAGCTATATCCGGCATGTCAGATATTCTGAGCATGCGTCTGAGCTTTGACCAATGAGATGGCACAACACCACCTAAGTCACACGCACGCCAGCTCCCTTCAATACAGAGTTGTGAGGCGCCATATTGGCATTCATACGTATATATGCCGTTTCTGAGCACCAGCAAATTGAGAATCACTGGAAAACCCGTTGTAACATATGTAACATATCTACGAGTAAGGTTTTCTGCAAGAGCCAACATACAATGATTAGGCGTCAGGTGCATGTTATCAGTGTAGCGTAATGATAAGCGTCACTGCCCGCTGATGATTTGTTACATGGGGCGGTGGTTCGCGTCGTGACACTACCGAGTTTTTTTCCTAACATTCGCGTTTTTATTGTGATCTGATACTTTATTATTAGTTTAATATAAGTATGTACTATAATATTTGATATTATCTAAATATAAGTTCACCTTTTTTTTTAGGGGTGACTTTGTTCGACTGGCTTAATCTAAAGGACAGCTTGCGCTACTTGTATAAAGATATTTTGCTCCTTTTACGCTTCGTAATTCACATGTTGCAAAGATTCTGCTACTGGGTAGGAACACTGATCGAGTAAGACTGACCTTGGGGTTTTTACTAAAATGTGGGAATCATGATATAATGTTTATTTTATGCGGAGAAGTATTCCAAATTTGTACCGCACTGTTTGTAATGGAACTTTTATAAGCCTGTGTCCTTATTGATTGGACATGGTTCTTTCCTTTTCGTGGACGATGGAGGAAATGTGCATTTTAATAGAGCTAATGTTGGCATTTTACGCGCGCCCGTTGAGTAAACAATGTGATTTACGAACTAGAAACATCCCTCAACTGCCGCTGGAGTGCGTTGCGATAGCGTATACCACGTTGGGGCCCCACGTACCGTATGCACAAGTCGCATCGTTCCTGAGCGTTCAGCAGCACGTTGAACTTGGCACGCTCAACGTTAACGTTCGACAGCACGGTCCGTGTGCCGACGGCTTAACGCGTTGCTTTCTGAGCGGGAAGGCTTGAAGGTCTCCTGCATGAATCCACCTGGCGGATTAGTGTCGAGGTCCGGTGTGCTGCCCAGCCTGTGGATGGTTTTTAAGGCGGTTTTCCATCTGCCTCCACGTACGCGTACACCTTAATTACTCTACCACGCAAACATTTGGGACTGCACTCGTCCGGTATGAGAAGGGGAGGGGGCGGGGGGGGTGGGGGGTTCCACTGGGGGCTGCACTGCACAATAACCCTGGGTTCGGTGTGGGGCGGCGGTGGTAGGTGAACTGCTGTGGCCTGTTATGGGGTTGTGAACCACTGAGAGCTACGGCGGGACGAAGCCTCTCCGTCGTTTCTGGGTCCCCAGTTCAATACACAATACACATACACACAGTTCAGGGTTTCTACCAGGTTTTCTAATAAGTGAATATCTAGTGTGTTTACTGCATTCAGAGCACAATAATCCACACAATAAGGGAACTATGGTTCTCCGGAAACAGATTTCTACTTAGCAATAACAACCGGTGAACCACATGGTGGATCTTCAGGATCTCCTGTTACTATAATTTTTTTGGCTTCCAGTTGTTCCTTGACCAATTCTTCTGCCAGCTCTCTGACTGAATGGTATTCTCTGAGTGATCGATGCTGCATTTCCAGTACGTATACGATGCTGAACTAGATGAGTGACAGGTAAATTTGAACGTCTCGGAAAAGATCTGAATAATCCAAATAAAACAGACGTAACAATCTTCTGCTCTTCAACTGCCAAATGTTCTATCTTCTGCCAAATCTTGCGCTTTATTTCATTAGTAATTTCGACTCCTGACTGCAATGTTTCGGTACCACTAGCAAAATCTGTCTTCGTAACTACGACAGTTGAAACTTGATTTGGATTGTGTATGACATCACTTCAGCAACATTCGTTCCTCGTGGCAGTACAACGTCATCGTTGCTCATGTTCGTTACTGTTTTCGGGCTCTTAGCTACATTCTGTCTCACCATCGTAGCAACTCCAACGCTTCTGGCAACATAATAATGCATTTTCTCTAGTAACTCACTTTTATCAGACCGTTCTGTCAATAAAAAAGTTCCTTCTTTGCATCGTGATGACTTCGACGTTGATTGTTTTTCTGTTCCCTGGGGAATTTGCTGAGGGTGATCAATCTGTACATTGACTCGGAAGGTTTTGAACTGATGCGTCGGTCGTGTTGATCGATCCCACGTCGTCAGTGTTGCTTACTCCTTTGTGTACGGTCTGAAAAATGACATGCTAGGCTGTAGTTTCTACGCCCTAGTCTGGACCTTCCGTCTGCGACAGATATCTCTACCCCGTTAGAGACAAGAAATCAAATCCAAGTACACCGTCGTAGCGCGATTCACTATTTGTAACTACTCGCGCCCTTGCCGTGTATTTTTCTTGGCCTAGACATAATTTTACGTCAACCTCTCCGTGGTTACATCAATTCACGTCGATTAACCCGCTCACCTTTAGCTGTGGCGCTCTTAACTTATCACTTTTGTCAGTGTAACACCACATTACTGAGGTTTGCGTCTTGTATCAATACGTAGCTTGATCTGTCGTCCACGATATACAGAACCTATCACAAAGTCACTGTCGACCTGTTTTTCGGTGGAGCTAACAGGAATCACTGTCTCGGGCAGGGGGTGGGCGATATGGTGGCCCGTACGCCCTCGTACTCGTTCAACGATCTGCCTAGCTGTCTGTTACTCTTTCTCTTATTGCGGCAATCTTTCGATATATGCCCCTGTATCTCACATTTGTAACAAAGTAGTTTTCCCTTACAGTTTTTACGTTTATGACAAGGCTTGTAACATCTGCATTTGTATATATCATTCGGTAGTCTTAATGCTGCCACGAAGCTAACAGCTACTTCTACTGCTTCCTGGATGGTCTTACATCGCCTCAATCTGACTGCTTTGCTTACTTCTTCTCCATACAATCCGTGGAGAAATGTGTCTAAAGGTCTCTTATCGGCTTCGAACAGCTGAATGCGGCTCTCATTCTCGTCTTGGAGCAGCTCGAATGTTTGAGTGTTTATATTTAGAATTCTGGCAGTAAACTGCTCAATATATTGGTCCCGTCGCATCCGCAGACTATGGAGTTGCTCTCTGTAGTATCTAATTGCATTTTTGCGTTTGAATCTCTGAACAACTGTCGCTGCGAATGCATTGTAATGTTCTGATTTCACACAAGTGGGCTCCACGCTGATGAAATCTTGTGCGGCTCCCTGAATTCTTAATATAGCAACTGCTAAAATACTTGAATCACTCCACGAACCCAGCAAGGCAGCTGCTTCGAGTTTACGGAAAAATATACTTACGTGTTCCTCGCGTTTACCAGTAAATACTGGTACTGATGGCAATGAGGAATTCTTTATCGGGCCAACACTGCAGGAGTTATCATTTGACAATTCATGTGAAAGGCTGCGCTCATTTCTGTCTGTTTCTAACCGTTGAATCTCTTTCCGCAAATCGTTTATAGCACTTTGGAGATCGGCCGTATTACCCAGTTTAGATTCTGCCATACTGATTTATGTACGCCAGCAAAATCATTCTACTACAGCAAATGATTTACGAACACATCACTGCCTATCGTACTGTAGCCAAATTTGAGTAGACCAACCTGAATTCCAGCGTTGCATGACCCCGTGTTGTCGGATGACGTCTACTCTGCTGCTGCTGCTGATTCGCCATGGAAATGTGCCAGGAACCCGAAAATTCTCGGAAGTTCACACATCGCTGCACCTCCTCAGGACTGTAGAATTTCCATAATTGATCTCCTCGCTGACACCATTTCCATGAGGCGTTTATGAGATTTGTATATTCGCTGAGGGTTTCCCTTGCTACTTGTCAGGATTACCGCAAGCATTGTGTCCGCTACGCAGACTCGTCATAACTGGGTCTGACGTCCTACCACTAACAAATACCGATTTGTCAATACTCCATTGTGAGTCCAAAAAGACATAAGTCCGCGTCGGAACCAATCGCGTTGAAAACAGTTCTGCCTGTGCAAGCGGCAAGCGACGCATCGCGACTACTGATGTGCGTGTGAGGCTCTCTGCGGCCTGCGTATATAGACACGACAGTTCAAATGGCTCTGAGCACTATGGGACTTAACTTCTGAGGTCATCAGTCCCCTAGAACTTAGAACTACTTAAACCTAACTAACCTAAGGACATCACACACATCCCTGCCCGAGGCAGGATTCGAACCTGCGGCCGTAGCGGTCGCGCTGCTGCTGACTGTAGTGCCTAGAACCGCTCGGCCACACCGGCCGGCCCACGGCAGTTGGTCAGCATTCCACAATAACTCCAGCTCGCACTCATACGCGCACGGGGCGGCTACGTCCAAGCTTGTGACCCTTACGTTACATACGTAGACTGGCGCGATAGTAATAAATCGCTCCCTGTGCGAGAAACACAGCAATTGCAACGCAACGTGGACACACGAATATGACGGAGGGGGTGGGGGAGGGGGGTGTCGGATCGGTTCAGCAGACGTGCTCGGATAGGCGACATGGCAAGGCGACAGCTCTCGTAAACCAGGATATTCGTATACGAGTCCTGGTCCGGCACAGAGTTTCGAATGTCACCAATAAATCGTGCAGTTGAAGTGTAATCGTATTCACAATTTCAAATACATTTCTTCAGTTTCATACAGCTGCAGATCGTGGCAGAGTTTGTTCCTTCACACGCACATGTACGTGAGAAGTACAGTGAAAATTACACCGTAAAAAATGTATTGAAAAATAGTACGGATGCAGAGTTTATGGATCAGTGAGACACTCTCACCTCAAATCCATGTATCAGTAGGAACTTACTCTCGGACGCTATGCTGGGGGTGGTAGCAACCACGCTCATGGTGTATCTAAACATTTATACCTTCTTTTTGTGTGATGTAATTGGCGCAATAGTGAAGTCATCTTCAGTTTCTTGAAGAACCAAAGCGTCGTGAACATACGCTAAAATACTTAAAATATTATGTTCAGCTAAAGCGACCCACGTGTCTACACGGTTCAGCCATTTCTGAATTATGTCGGTTGTGTGAATATTACTATACGCAGATGAAACGAGACATATTTTTCACACGCTCTAGTTTGTTGTAATTTCTTGCCTTCATTTATTCTGTGTTCAGAGTGATTCTTCTCTCTACGTATAGACTTCTAATGACCTTCATAAACATCATGAGATACGAAGGCTGTGCCATTACTCACTCGGACTTATTTATTTATTTATTTATTTATTTATTCGTGTGGCTAGGGCCCCCTGTCGGACAGACCGTTCGCCGGGTGTCGGTCTTTCAATTCGACGCCACTTCGGCGACCTGCAGTCGATGAGGATGATAGGATGATGATGAATACAGCACAACACCCACTGCCTGGGAGGAAAAATTCCCCGACCCTGCCGGGAATCGAACCCGGGCCCAGAGGATTGACAATCCGTCACACTGAACATTCAGCTACCGGGGGCGGACTGCTTCCGTTAATACTGTCTATAAAGATGTCTATAAAGCTGTATATGTTTCACTGTAAATTTCTCAGTTTTTGTCCATTACCTGCTGCAAAAGAAATGATTGATCGGTGGCTTTTCTCCCCTTTACGGCAGTATTTTTCTCCATTTCGAAAGTAGTATTATTTGTTTCAGTTCAACCATGATTAACTTGTGTCGTTGCAATACTCAGCTTGAAAACTAAAATAAAGGCTCAGGCACATACAGTTCAACACGTTTTGAAGGTACATGCATGTATCATTAGTTATATTTTCATACAAGAATCTTCATCGCTTGCCACATATTTGCAAACATTGATCTATGCAAAGTCCTCACAGCAATGCCATTGATGTAAAGGAGTTAAACACACATGGAAATAGTCTCAAAACGTATTTGATCAGCAGTTTATCCTGAATATGAACCTTAGTACCGATCCATTATCAGAAACACTCGGACGTCAACATATATGGAGCTGTACAGAGTTAGTCTTCCTTATCAATGAGCTACGCTGGGAATCGTGTCACGTGCATCTTTATTGTATGTGATGAAGACTGTCTTCTTGATGGTGATCTACAATTATACATTAGCTGTTTTGCGGTTGATTGAGGAGATCTGGTAAATGACTTATCTTAATAATCTTACTTCTTATAAGTAATCTGCAACGGATGGGTGATGGACTACTAACTTGTTCTTACTCTAATTTTCTGCCCAGGGTAAACTCTAAGCGTCTTCCTTCATGCACGAAAAACTGATGTTTATATTTTAAGTTTTTGTATTTTATTGTTAATCCGTCATCTACCGTGTTATCATTCGACCCAAGGCCGTTTGTTCGTGGAACTATTCACTATATGATTCACAGAAAGCTTAACGGAAAATTTATAATCAACGTAGAAGACTACAAATTAAAAAAAAATTAACAAGTTAAGGTTCAAGTATCTAAACTACAGAATAAAAAGAATATGCCAAAAGTCTGTCGATAATAATACCTCGTAAACAGAGCACGCAATCCTGTACAATGATTAAATAAGTTTTAACCAAGTACAGAACCATTTTACACGTCGTGTTCAGTGAGTAAATGTGGCAGTGGCTTCCAAATAGACATCATAACCCACAATTACTGTGAGGAGGTATAGGTGCAGGAAGAAGAGACATTTCCGAAATTGTTAACGGTCTACAAGATGTTCACAGACAGACCGCGCAGATTGTTCCAACTTCCTTTCTGGGATAGCTCAAGAAATATCTGTTCGACTCGTGACTAAATTTTCGCTTCTGCAATAGATCTACGACAAAAACGGCATGCAGCGAGGATTGTTGCTCCTTAGCGTCAATATGTTTTATGAAAATGTATGCTAGAATTAGTGACAGAAAAATTGCTTACTTATATAGCATTCGATACCTCAAATTGGACTGAAAAATTATTGATGCTGTTTTTGTTCTGAACTTCACTCAGAATACTGGTCTCATATAGCTCTCCACGCTAGTCTATCCTGTGCAATATGCTTCACCTCAGAGCTACTATTGCAGCTTACATCCTTTTCACTCTGCTTACTGTATTCCTCTCTTTATCTGCATCTACGATACTCCCTCCCCCCCCCCCCTCAACTTCCTGCAATATAAATTGGTGATCTCTTGATGTCTCAGAGCGTGTCATATCAACTCGTCCCTATTCAGAGTCAAACCGTGCCACTAATTTCTCTTCTCCAGCTATATTCTGTATCTTCTCATTAGTTATTTACTCACCTAATTTTCAGCATTCTTCTGTAGCGCCATATTTCAAAGGCTTCTATTCTCTTTTCACCTAATTTGCTTATCGTCCACGTTTCACTTCCATACATGACTAAACTCCGGACAAATACCTTCAGAAGAGACATCCTAACACTTAAATCTATATTTGATGTTAATAAATTTCTTTTCTTTTTTTTAGAGGTACTTACCTTGTCATTGCCGGTCTATATTTTATATCCCCTCTAGGTCGCCGATCATTATGTATTTTACTTACAATGGCATCGACAAACCTCACAGCTTTTATTTCTTCTCCCTAAAGTTAAATTCGTTCTCCAAATTTTTCTTTAGTTTCCTTCACTGCTTGCTTAATATACAGATTTCATAATAATTGGGACAGGCTACAATCCTGTCTCACTGCCTTCTCAAACACTACTTCACCTTAATACCCCTTGTAAGAGTCAAGGGACATTATTACCGTCTGGTTTTTGTAAAAGTTGTAGGCAGCCTTTCGCCCCTTTTCTTTCACCCCAGCTATCTGCAGAATTTCAAAATGTGTGTTCGAGACAACATTTTCAGAAGCTTTCTCCATGTCTACAAATGCCATAAACATAGGTTTTTCTTTCTCTAACATATATTCTAAAGTAAGTCGTAAGGTCAGCATTGTGTGTTGCTACATTTCTCTGAAATGCAAATTGATCTTCTCCGAGGTAGATTTCTACCAGTATTTCTATTCTTCAGTAAATAATTCGTATTAGTATTTTGCAACCGTGACTTATTAAACTAATAGTTGGGTAATATCCCCACCTGCGCACACCTGCTTTCTTCGGAATTGCGATAATCCCATTGTTCTTGAAGTCTAAGATTATTTTTCCTGTCTCATACAACTTGCACATAAGGTAGAGTAGTTTTGTCATGGCTGGCTCTCCGAAGCATATCAGTAGTTCTGACGCAATGTCGTCTACTCCAGAGTTTTTGTTTCGCCTTAGATCTTTCAATTTTCTGTAAAATTTTTCTCTCAGTATCATATCGCCTATTTTATCTACGTTCTCTTTCCTTTCTATAATACTGCCTTCAAGTTCATTTTGCTTGTATAGCCTCTCTACAGGGTGTTACAAAAAGGTACGGCAAAACTTTCAGGAAACATTCCTCACACAAAAAGAAAGAAAGTACGTTATGTGGACATGTGTCCGGAAACGCTTAATTTCCATGTTAGAGCTCATTTTATTACTTCTCTTCAATCTGGCGCTGCAGTCCGGAACCGCGGGACTGCTACGGTCGCAGGTTCGAATCCTGCCTCGGGCATGGGTGTATGTGATGTCCTTAGGTTAGTTAGGTTTAAGTAGTTCTAAGTTCTAGGGGACTTATGACCTAAGATGTTGAGTCCCATAGTGCTCAGAGCCATTTGAACCATTTTTGAACTTCTCTTCAAATCACATTAATCATGGAAAGGAAACACACAGCAACAGAACGTACCAGCGTGACTACAAACACTTTGTTACAGGAAATGTTCAAAATGTCCTCCGTTAGCGAGGATACATGCATCCACCCTCCGTCGCATGGAATCCCTGATGCGCTGATGCAGCCCTGGAGAATGGCGTATTGTATCACAGCCGTCCACAATACGGGCACGAAGAGTCGCTACATTTGGTTGCGTAGACAAGAGCTTTCAAATGCCCCCATAGATGAAAGTCAAGAGGGTTGAGGTCAGGAGAGCGTGGAGGCCATGGAATTGGTCCGCCTCTACCAATCCATCGGTCACCGAATCTGTTGTTGAGAAGCGTACGAAAACTTCGACTGAAATGTGCAGGAGTTCCATCGTGCATGAACCACATGTTGTGTCGTACTTGTAAAGGCACATGTTCTAGCAGCACAGGTAGAGTATCCCGTATGAAATCATGATAACGTGCTCCATTGAGCGTAGGTGGAAGAACATGGGGCCCAATCAAGCCATCAGCAACAATGCCTGACCAAACATTCACAGAAAATCTGTGTTGATGACGTGGTTGCACAATTGTGTGCGGATTCTCGTCAGCCCACACATGTTGATTGTGAAGATTTACCATTTTGATCACGTTGGAATGAAGCCTCATCCGTAAAGAGAACATTTGCACTGAAATAAGGATTGACACACTGTTCGATGAACCATTCGCAGAAGTGTACCCGTCGAGGCCAATCAGCTGCTGATAGTGCCTGCACACGCTGTACATGGTACGGAAACAACTGGTTCTCCCGTAGCACTCTCCATACAGTGACGTGGTCAACGTTACCTTGTACAGCAGCAACTTCTCTGACGCTGACATTAGGGTTATCGTCAACTCCACGAAGAATTGCCTCGTCCATTGCAGGTGTCCTCGTGGTTCTAGGTCTTCCCCAGTCGCTGGAATGTTCCGTGCTCCCTAAGACGCCGATCAATTGCTTCGAACGTCTTCCTGTCGGGGCACCTTCGTTCTGGAAATCTGTCTCGATACAAACGTACCGCGCCACGGCTATTGCCCCGTGCTAATCCATACATCTGCCAACTCCGCATTTGTAAACATTGCACTGACTGCAAAACCACGTTCGTGATGAACACTAGCCTGTTGATGCTACGTACTGATGTGCTTGATGCTAGTACTGTAGGGCAATGAGTCGCATGTCAACACAAGCACCGAAGTCAACATTACCTTCCTTCAATTGGGCCAACTGGCGGTGAATCGAGGAAGTACAGTACATACTGACGAAACTAAAATGAGTTCTAACATGGAAATTACGCGTTTCCGGACGCATGTCCACATAACATCTTTTCTTTGTTTGTGTGTGAGGAATGGTTCCTGAAAGTTTGGCCGTGCCTTTTTGTAGCACCCTGTATATGCTGCCCCTCTATAAACTCATCCCACCTTTCAGCTTTTCGGTCTTTGCTTAGTACTAGTTTCCGATCAGACTTCTTGACATTTATACAACTGCTTCCCTGTTCTCTAAAGGTCTCTTTCGTTTTCCTGTATGTGGTATCTATCTTTCCTACCATCATACATTCTTCTGTAATTTCACAGTTGTCCTTTAGAAATTCCTGCTTAGCCATTTTACACTTTCTGCAATTCTCAGTTTTAGATGTTTATATTCCCTTTCGCCTCCTTCATTTTCTACATTTTTTTTTATTTTCGAATCACGTCAATTAACTTCAATATCTTCCGTAACATCCAAGTATTTCTATAAGGCCTTGTCTTCTTACGTACTCTTTTATCTCCAGCCTTCAGTATCTCACCTCGCAAAGTTACCTATTCGAGTCTCTGCTGCTTACAGTATTTCACCTCGCAAAGCTACCCATTTGTCTTCTGCTGAATACCTTTCCCCTGTTTCAGTCCATCGTTGCCTAAAGATCCCTCTAAAACTGTCATAACCTCTGATTCCTTCAATTTATTCAGGTCCCATCTTAATTATGTTTTTGGTGATTCCTTCAGTTTTAATCTACAATTTGTAACCAATAAATTATGGTCAGAGTCCACATCCAACCTACAAATTTCCCTTTTTAATTTTTCTGCCCGATTAAGGGAATTAACATACCACGCTTCGACCAGTGGAATGACAGTTCTGTTTTTTCTGATGACAATATCCACTTGAGTATTCCCCTTCCCCCCTCAGAGTTCTGAATGGGGTACTTTTTTACTTCCGGAAGAATTTAACCAAGACCATACAGTAGAGTCGCAAGTCCGCGGTAAAGGTAACGGCTGTGTGCTTTCAGCCATTCACAGTACCAGCACAGCAAGTCTACGTTTGTTGATGTTGCAAGGCAAGATCAGTCAATCGCCCAGGCTGGTGTCCTTGCCTCTACTGAAAAGGTAGCTGCCCTTCTTTTGGAACGATACGTTTGGCAGGCCTCTCAACAGAAACCCCTCCCTTGCTGTTGTATCTGCGGAACGGTTATCCGCATCGTTGAAGGACGCAAGCCACCTCATCACAGCAAGGTCAATGTTTCGTGAAGATGGGGGTGGGGGTGGGAGAAGAGAAATTTTGATATATACTGATAGCAATAAAAATCACAGCATCAAAAAATAATTAATGTAGAGTAATTAAATTTCGGGAACACACTTGTAATGTAACATACTCATATTTAAGGGATTAACGTTGCAAGATCGTAGTTTAACATAAGCGTGAGAGAAGCTCTTGCATTGAGTCGTAGAAGTACCGTATGTCAGTTTGTAGGATTGGAATTCCATGCCTGCTGCACTTGGTTGGTTAATACAGGGATGGTTAATGCTGGTTGTGGATGACGCTAGAGTTGTCATCTGGAGTATCCCGTATGTGCTCAATTGGAGACATATCTGGTGACCGGGCAGGCCAAGGCAACATCTCAATAGACAATGTCGATTACAGCAGCGGTATGTGGGTAAGTGTTATACGGTTGGGAAACACACCCTGCAACCCTGTTCATGCTGGAATCACCAGACTGACGTACTAATTTGCAGTCAGAGTACGGGAGAAACCACGAAAGTGCTCCTGCTGTCATATGAAATTGCATCCCAGGCTTCAACTCCACGCTCTAGGTCATGTGTGACATGGCCGTAGACAGGCCAGTCGCAGGCGCTCACCTAACCATCTACTAACCCCCACACGCTTCCATCACTGACACTAAAACAGAACCGGCTTTCATAAAAAAAAAACACAACAGATACCCACTCTGCCCTCCAGTGAACTCTCGCTTGAAATTACTGAAGTCGCTGATAGTGGTAGTAGGCTGGTGTCAGTGGGAATCACTTTACAGGGCGTCTGTCACGGAGCTATCCTTGAAGTAATCAATTTGTAACCCTTTTTTGTGTCACTGTGATGCCAACTCCTGCTCGAATTGCTGCTTCGGACGCAGCACGTGGCCACACAGGCGTACGCCGGACTCGATGGTCTCCCCACTCGGTCGTCAGGAGTCGTCAGGAGCTCAATCTTCTTGCGACTGTCCGCAGCTCGTGGTCGTGCGGTAGCGTTCTCGCTTCCCACGCCCGGGTTCCCGGGTTCGATTCCCGGCGGGGTCAGGGATTTTCTCTGCCTCGTGATGACTGGGTGTTGTGTGACGTCCTTAGGTTAGTTAGGTTTAAGTAGTTCTAAGTTCTAGGGGACTGATGACCATAGATGTTAAGTCCCATAGTGCTCAGAGCCATTTGAACCATTTTTCTTGCGACTGTACCTTTCCATGACCATCGCCGCCAGCAATCACGTACAGTGGCTTCATTCCTGCCCAATCTTCCTGCACTGTGGTGGAAGGAACACCTACACTGAAGAGCCAAAGAAACTGGTGCACTTGCCTAATAATGTGTAGGTCCCCCGCGAGTACGCAAAAGTGCCGCTACACGACGTGACGTGGATTCGACTAATGTTTGAAGAAATGTGGGAAGAAATTGACACCATGAATCATGTAGGGCTGTCCATAAATCCGTGTAAGTACAGGTGGGAAAGGGGGGGGGGGGGGTGAAGAGCTCTTCTGAATAACACGATGCAAGGCATCCCAGATACGCTCGATGATGTTATGTCTGGGGAGTTTGTTGGCCAGCGAATTTGTTTAAACTCAGAAGAGTGTTTCTGGAGCCACTCTGTAACAATTCTGGACGTGTGGGCTGTCGCGTTGTCCTGCCCAATGGACGTGAATGGATGCAGGTGGTCAGACAGGATGGTTACGTACGTGTCACCTGTCAGAGTCATATCTAGACTATCAGGGGTCCTACATCATTCCAAATTGCACACTCCCCACACCATTACAGAGCCTCAAGCTTGAACAGTCCTCTGCTGACATGCATGGTAGGTGGATTCTTTAGCTCGTCTCCATATTCGTACACGTCTGTCCGCTCGATACAATTTGAAACGACACTCATCCGACCAGGTAACAGGTTTCCAGTCATAAGCAGCCCAATGTCGGTGTTGACGGGCCCAGGCAAGGCTTATAGCTTTTTGTTGTGCAGTCATCAAGGGTACACGAGTGGGCCTTCGGCTCCGAAAGCCCGTATCGATGATGTTTCGTTGAATGGTTCGCACGTTGACAGCTGTTGATGTCCCAGTATTGAAATCTGCAGTAATTTACACGAGGTTGCAATTTCTGACACGTTGAACGATTCTCTTCAGTCGTCATCGGTCCCGTTCTTTCAGGATCTTTTTTCTCCCACAGCAATGTCGGAGATTTGATATTTTACCGGATTCCTGATATTGATGCCACAATCGTGAAATTATCGTTCGGAAAAATATCCACTTCATCGCTACCTCAGAGATGCTGTGTCCCATCGCTCATGCGCCGACTGTAACACGACGTTGAAACTCATATAAATCTTGATAACCTGCCATTGTAGCAGCAGTAACCGATTTAACAAATACACCAGACACTTGTTGTCTTATATAGGCGTTGCCGATCGCAGCGCCGTCTTCGGCCTGTTTACATATCTCTGTATTTGAATACGCATGCCTATACAAGTTTCTTTGACCCCTGTGTATATCATCTCGTTGTTCTATCACGCTACCTCGTTCAAACTCAGTGACACGTTGATAATGGGGTCTTTGTCGCCTTAAAGGCGTTCATGAACAATATCAACTCACTGCGTCCAGTCTTTACGGAAATCAACACTTACGACTGATACAGCGCATATATAAAAGAAACGTGATTTATATCCTCATACTGGCGCTACTAGCGCCACTCGTATGCGACTGGCACGAAATTTGAATACACATCATCTTTCAGATGTTGAATGACGCTTACCAACTTTCAGTTCTCTTGCACAATTCCTTCTTGGTGTTTGGGTTTTTTCCGTCAGCTTGTATCAAGAAAGCTACTGGACCTAGAACTGTGCCCTGTGGTATTATGCAGTATAAAGCAGTCCAGTCAGATTGAAATATTTTCCATGTTTCTTGAAACTGGAAAATAAATCTTGTTTCGTATTTACTATACACGAGATGAACCACAGTTCAGATTTTGTCCTAATTCGCCAACGTTTTAACACAGAGAATGGCAGTCGTTTCTGACACGGAGTGTCGCGCTGGTGGCAGATGTCTCCTACAGCGATCCGGCGACTGTGTCGTGTGCTACCGGGGTGAGGCGGGGCCACGCCGGCGTTAAATCCGGGCACAATGAGGCAAGCCGCAGCTATAGGTGACAACGGCAGCTGCGGCTGCGAGTGAAGCCGCAACAACAGCCCGTCTGCCAAGACCATTCTCCTCTCGTCACGCGCGGGGCTCACATTGTGCCGCTCGTAATTAATTTAGTAGACGCGTGGGGCAACAACACTGTGCTCGGCCTGTTTTTTCCGAAAGATAACAGCAATTCGCCAGTGACAGGTGCTCAAACAATCGCGAGAATTTTCAGACAAACAGTTTCAGAAGGACATCTGCTCTTAGCAGCTCTTTGTGTTAATGGACGCGAAAGACGTATTTCATTGAGCGAAATGGATAAGGGTTATACACTTCCTTCAGACTATTTGAACGGACTGGAAAAAGCAACCTATCGGGAAAACTGTGTAAGATACAGCCAATAGAAAGAACTGAAGAAGATATTAGAGAGAGGAATTAAGTCACAAACGTTGTGAAATAGTGATGTTATTTTCCACCTATGTTCTTCAACGAAGAAATAAAAAGAAATCTTTCACCAGATTTGTACAACATTTTGACAATATTTCATTATTAGCTGAGGTGCAGTCAAATCAAAATAAGCTTTTGTAATGGAAGAACATATGTGAAAAAAGTTATGTGAAAAGGGAAAACATGTGGAAGTTGATGGAGACTATGTGACGCAACAAAAACACAGTTTTTAATATAGTATACGGTAGAAGGAATGAACTGGAGAACTAAAGAAGGTAAGGTATGTGTAATATAAAGAGTGAATGAGCAAAGTAAAAAAAAGTCCAGAACAGGAAAACAAAGAGACTTTCTAAATCAACGCAGACAAACCCTGCTATGGACAATGGTGGAAGCAAAATTGCCTAGTAGTACCATACGTCATGTAAGGAACGCTTGATACCGTTAAAATCAGAAAAATGAGTAGTTAATTAAGTGTGGTAATACAAAAGTGTGGAGTAAGAGTAGCTAATCATAGTTACACCACTTGGCAATTGCAAGGAACAAGTGACACTTGCTAGGGAATAACTGTCAATTACTACGGCAATTGTTACTGAACACACGACCATAGTACAAGGAAATGTTGAGGGCGAGACCTCTTAACTGCGGCGAAGCCTCTGGATGAATGCTCTCTATGGATTCAACACTTAATGCAGTACGGTGTTTGACGAAGGTTGTTGTGGAACCGATTAGCGCGACATTCCGTGTGGCAGAGCAACATGTCTACAAGACATCATTTGAGTCCTTACGATCGTGAACGAACAGTTGGATGATTTGAAGCCGGTTAAAGTGTCACTACTGCAGGCACAGTGTGTCGAAAAGTGTCGCGATTAGAAAAGGCCGCTGAAGGTAGAAACACTATGAGAAAGCATGCCGGAGGTCGTAGACTACCTCCACATCGCAATATGATCGACACGTAGCCCTAGGGGCGAAAATGAACAAACGTCTCACTCCTAGGGAGATTGCTGCACATCTCGCTACCGCCACTGGTATACGTGTCTTTGCCAGAACGGTTTCGTGGTGTTTAAATCAGGCTGTTTTTTATGCTCGGAAGCCAGTTAAATGCATCCTACTTCAAACGTGCTATGGTCGAGAAAGTGTTCGTTGGTGTAGGGAGGATGTCGGTTGGGGTCAGCAACAATGGTCTGGAGTGATGTTCTCGACAAATCCTGCTTCACTGAGGGAAGCGATTTTGGCCACACCACAGAATGTTCATGAACGCCATCGGTATGGCCTAGGTATTATGGTGTGGGCAGGTATTATGCACAATAGCGGAACACCGCTCCATATCTTTGCGTGATGTGCCTCTACAGCACAGCCGTGTTGCAAGGAGATTTTTACGGATCATGTCTGTCTCTTTAGTAATGCGGTAGGTCGAGACTTACTGTTCATGGATGACATTGCCCACCGACACAGAAACCGCTGAGTTGTCGGATACTCTGTAGATACTGAACGTATGAAATGGCAAGCGTACTACCCAGACCTAAACACTAATGGTCATGTCTGGGATGTTTTTGTCAGAACCAAATTAAACTCCATCCGAACAGCTGTTGTAAGGCCCAACGGCACCGACAGGCCGCTGTGTCATCCTGAGCCCACCGGCGTCACTGGATGCAGATACGGAGGGGCATACCGCTGTCCCGGCCGTATGTCAGTTTACAAGACCGGAGCCGGTACTTCTCAGTCAAGTAGCTCCTCAGTTTGCCTCACAAGGACTGAGTGCACCCCGCTTGCCAACAGCGCTCGGCAGACCGGATGGTCACCCATCCAAATGCTAGCCCAGCCCGATAGCGCTCAACTTCGGTTATATGACAGGAACCGGTGTTGCCATTGCGGCCACGCCGTTGGCGTTTTTCGCAGATGTGCTACTTAATGAACAGCCCTCCCCCTTCAAAAACTGAAGACAAACTTCTGAGAGGAGTGGAACAATATCCCCCCAAGAACTCTTGACAGTGTGGTAGCCAGCATGAATAAGAGCACAAAATGTGCGTTAGTGCATAATGAGGGCTTTTCCTTACTTAGAGCCCGGTATCGACATTTATGTTGGGAGTCTGGACTTTGTCAAATACGGATGTTATTTGAGTATGTTATCCGCTTTCCCAAGTGATAAAATATGTAGCATTTTTCGTAATAAATACGCCATTCCACCTATAGTACGTATGTACTGTGTTTCTTTGCATCCATCATTACCTGTAATTAATCCTGTCCAACACTGTCGCTGTTAGTAAGAAGTTGTCAAGCAGTGTAACATGGTACAGACAGTGAAAGTAAAGTGTCTATCAGGGAACACGTCGGACCACAAAGTGCGTGGTGAAGATACTTCATGAACTCAGTTTTACGGGAGTATAGCCTATGTAAAAGTGGAATGTCTTTTATAGTTTGCTGATACTACTATACGTTTTGTAGTTTTATTGCAAGGCTTTGACATTTAATGTAAGAATTCTGCACAACTCGTTAATGGACGCATAATAGCTATAAGGAACAGAGGAGGAGAAAATCTGCTTACACAGACAAAATTTCCTCTGTCAGTGCCACCACCGACTTGTTCATAGATACCTAATAGATACTGTTTAAATACATGTGATTTATATTTTTTAGTAAACCTGTCGCATTTTAAATGGAAATATCAAATTTAAATACATAGAAAAATGTCTCAAGTTCATTCAGGAAGAACGCAAATCTGTATGCTGTCTAAGTGACCCAATGAAATGTTATGAACCAGTACCTTCATAAAGTGCTACTGGAGTGTGCTGATGTCTCGTGCACAGCCCAAGCATATTGTTCCGTCCACAGTGTTTAACGAGAACAGGTACCAATAGTTTGCTCCAAGTAATATCATTTCTTCCAGGCCCTTGTTCGTATCAACTACTCAGTCCCATTATTACTTCGTTTCTCTAGCTATAGTGCACTAAGAACACTGCTGTCGTGCGCCCTCACCACCATTCCGTCGTCTACCTCTAGTGACCTCAAAGTTTTGAACCATCAAATTGTCAGGCTACGATTCTGGACCTTAGCTGTCCGAAAACCATTAACTCACATACGCCTTTCTTAGTGACCTACACTCTGTTTCCAACATTTAGTGCATTGTGTTTCTTTATAGGTTAAATAATTTATTAACCCCTTCACATTTTTATAACCTTAATCTTTAATCGCATCTATCAGATACAGTCCTTACAGCAATTTTGTGTAAATGTGAAGATGTTCTCACAGTAGTGCAGCCTCATATTCTGTAGAAAAGCGGCTTTGACAGAGATAGCGAGGTATGTGATTGATATAAATGTTACAGTCAAAACTCGTTTTTAGTTAGAATGCGTTCTTACTAGTTAAAACTAGTTTATACTGAGCCACTTCGTCAAAACGAGTTTTGCCTATTTAAAACTAGTTTTAACTAACTTTCGCTTTTGACCAGCAGTAAATTCTAGTTGTAAATATAGCTATCAGTACCAACTAGTTTCAATTGCTAAGAACGCGTTCTAACTATACTAGACAGAACTAGTTTTCACTTAATTTATGTAGAGACAAATATTAAAAATTAAGGGCAACTACGTGTTGATTGGATTTTTGTATTATGCAATGCAATATTTATTGAGAACATTATCATACATCTAAGTCATTAATATTAACTACAGTAATACAAAAATAACCATACACTGAAGAAACATTTTAAGGAACATTATAGAGCCATATTAACAGTATTAGTTACGAAAGTGAAAACAAAATGATCATAAAGTTAAAATATATTAATTACTCATAATTTGACAAAAATTGCTACAGTCTTAACAAAAGAGAGACGTACCAAAAAAATTTAACATATTAAATTTTGATTATTTGTTATTGCAAGGCAAACTGTGGTGACATTTTGAGTTGCAAAGGTTTCCTTCTTTCCTACAAAAGCACCTTTTTGAAATACATGCCTTCTTACACACACAGCGAACAAATCCTTGTCCTGATCCTAAGGCTGCCATATTGGCAGCAGTTCTTAATGATACCTTTGCCTCTGGCTCGTCTTCCAACAGCAAGAATTTCTCTTTGGACACGTCGAATTCGGATCTGGAAGAAAACTTTTAATTAACTTGTTTGAAAGGCGATTACAATGCAAGTATTAAAACTTAAAATATTAATTGAATAGTTAGCAACATTTTCAGAGCATTAAATCAATGAAGTAATGAATATGTTGATATTTGTCCTTAATTATTGAAATCAATTCAGAAATACATACCTGCAATACAATTTGTCGAGTATCCCATATTTCGTTCCAATCTTGTGCAAGCCCTGTTTATCTTTCTGAAGAACAACTCCAATAATATTGAGCCGATCTGCTTTTGCTCTCTCGATAACAGGTATCGGTATAATCATATTGTCACTGATTTCTACAGTGGTGTGTATTGAATCTGAAGCCATCTTCATTCTTTTTCTAGTTGAAAGTAGTTGATACTGATTGTCTTAGTTACAACTAGAATTTACTGGTGGTCAAAAACGAAAGTCAGTTAAAACTAGTTTTAACTATGCAAAACGCGTTTTGACGAAGTGGTTTAGTAAAAACCAGTTTCAACTAGTAAGAACGGGTTCTAACTATAAACTGGTTTTGACTGTAACAAAAACATCAGGAATAATGAGAAGGCAGCACCGGTGGTCTGAGGTTCGCAACAATGTTTGTGCAAGCTGCTATCAGTAGGCAGTGTTCAGATATTTAATCAAGGTTATAACGACTTTAGCTGATAGTGGGCATTGAAATTAATCAAAGGGGAAGTTGAAAATTTATGCTGCAACGGGACTCGAGCCGGGGATTTCCGTTTCTCACGTGCAGTCGCCTTGACCGTCTCGGCTGTCTACTCTAGGCCGCTGACCAACACAAATTTCCAAAACATCCACGCACTACTGACGTAGTGCCCCTTCTCATTACCCTCACTCTCGCAGCTGATTCTCGTAACAGTTTGGGCTAGTTTGTGCATCCTTGTGGAAAAGATTCTTGCCCGTCTCACCCCGCACCTGCCTACCGGATATATGCAACCCGCAACACCTTAAGACTTCCATATTTTCTCGCTCGCTACGTGGAAATTATTAGTCCTCCATAAGAAAAGATCAGGACCTTTTTGTAGGTAATTTAATGAAGTTAAACTTTTACTGGGAGACGTTTTCACTGTGGGCCATCGATTCCGAGTTACTCAGGAAAAATACATTTGAAGGTCCCCTTTTTAAATTTTTCTTGAATAGTTCGAAAACTACGGCATCTAGCGAAAACGTTTCCCAGTACAAAATCTATCTACATTAAATTTCTTACAAAAACTTCCTGTTCATTTTTTCTGTAGGAAAAATAGCTTGCACGTAACGAGCGAGAGAAGATGAAAATCTTGCACGTGATATTTGACAACGCTGAGGTGGGCATAAAACCCGTAGGTAGCAGCAGCTCAATCACCCCAGTGTATACGTGGTGTCTATTCTATCGGGCACGTGCGAAAGAGCAGATAAAAAACCACACTATGTCCGAAATGGCCTTGGAAGCACAACGGTACCGACCAGCCGCCATGTCATCCTGAGAGCACAGGCGTTACTGGACGCGGATATGGAGGAGCGTGTGGTCAGCACACCGCTCTCCCGGCTGTTATCAGTTTTCATGACTGGAGCCGATATTTCCCCATCAAGTAACTCCTCAGTTGGCCTCACAACGGCTGAGTGCGAAAGAGCAGATACCACATGTACATATAAGGTTCAGATACCTGTGCTACCCACCTCTTCTTTGTTTACGCTATGGGCTTTGAGCTTGAATTCTTGATTTGGCATAAGGTTACTGGGAGCTCTAGCTTTGATTACACTTTGGATGTTGATTCAGTTTCTGTATAATTTGCTAACAACTGTCGTCCCTGTCGGCCTTCTGTTCTCCTCGTTTCAGCTTCTCTGAACGAGCTCGTGGAACTCCTCTGCTGCTTCACTGTTTACGAACATTCTAGAATATTCTGAACTCGTTTTTATCGAGCAAAGTACACAAAATTTGGTCAAACAACACTATCTTATTCTGCTGCTGCTACTACTACTACTACTACTACTACTACTGCTATTACCGAAGTTATTATTGTTATTATAAAAGTAATGGTAAGAGTAATAATAATAATAATGATAACAATAATTGTAATTTCCTAGAAATAGTTGACATCACGTTAATAAACTGGGATAGAAAAGAACTGCATAGCAAACGTGTGAACGACCTCAGTGAAGTTAATGGGTAGATTTGCAGCACCGAACGAAGCCATGGAATTTCTCACAGCGATACAAGATCAGATCATTGCCTTGAGTACCTACCGGTAGTATATGAAAGAGTAAGGAGTGAGCTAAAGTTGCCGGAAGTGTGAGGATTAAACGAATCACATATAACATCTATACGTAAAATGCTGGCACGGGAAGAATGTTTGGAGTGGCATGATGAGGTACCCAAAATAATACACCATAAGCTGGGATAGCGCTATCAACTGACAGATCTGCAGATAATACCATCTTACTGTAGTACATGAAGACAGATTTAAGAGTTTGATCTAACTGCAGCGCAATAGCCGATAAAACCATCCGTTGTAATCGTCCTGGCCAAATAGTATTCAATATATCAAACAAATTTGACATAAATTTATCCTGGATATGGTGCCGCGTCGTATTGCTAAATAACTTTCACTGAACAAATACGCAACAGTAATTTTACAGTAAGACGAGCCACCACATTTTTGTGTCTACTTTCTCTAACCGTGGAATCCCATATAGTTACAAAAGAGCAAGCCATCTGTCTCATATGTATTCCTGTACACACCACTCAATGTTTGCAGACCAACAGTAAACACCTTGTGGGGACATACGTTTGAACACGTCGTCCTTTTGGCGACGTCGGACACCGGTGTTGTCCCAAAACGGACTGTGAACAGCTTAGAGGACCTAAAACTGCAGCCTTCGCTGTGTGAGGCAGTCTCCAAAATAGTTCGGCGGATTCTTGGAAAAATGAACAAGTCAAATAATTACAATCTTTTTCTTTCTGCTTCTTCCTGCGTGTATGAGGCATTTCCTTCGGACACACTCTTGGTTGAAATTATCTGTCTTTTCACCTTTTCCTTGGTCTTTCTAAAAGTTTTCTGTCCACTGAGTGATATTTAATCCTTAATTTTGGTATTCTGTCATCTCCCATTCTTGTGACATGGTCTTTCCAGTTGTTTCTGTATTCATTAATCTGCTCTTTTAAGCTTATCATTCCCAGTTCTTCCCTGATGTCAATGTCGTGTACCATTTATGCAGCTACTCTTCTTAGGAACAGCACCTCCGAGTCTTTGTTCATTGCTGTGTTTTACAGCTCAGTATTCAATTCCATACGTCGTGGTTGCTACTGATACTATTTTGTATGCGTATAATCTTCGTACAATTTCCCTTTTTTTAGTTTTGAGGATTCTTTAGATTGTTCCGTTAATGAAATTAAATAGTTCTTCTTCCCATTGTATGTCCATTCCTGTCATGAATGAGATGGTATTTCCTAGATCATTGAAAGAGTTTACTTTTTTTATATTCTGATCATTTATTATTATTTTTCTGGCAATTGTCTCCCGGCCCCTGAAAGCCATAAATTCTTTTCTTTTAGTATGCTAATAGGTTATATAATGTAACTGTCGCGTATAAAATTGGAGCAGCTATTTGGGTTGTGTTTCTGCTATCAGCCGTCACAAGTTGGTCATCAGTAAACGGAAAGTTTTTCAGGAAAGCCACAGGTCTCATTCAGTATGGTTAATTGACCGATTTCTCTCAGTTTAATAAGAGCATAGCCAGAAAAGCATTAATTAACTGTAATCTCTGGCAATGGGTATGTAATCAGCCACCTACTGTACTTTAAACCGTAAGTTACAGATTTTCTGGTGACGCTTTTGTTGAACTGAGCGAAACCGGTCAATAAAACATAGTGGGTATCCTGAAAAACCTAATTTCAACGTCGACTTTTCCCCTGCTTGTTCGCGGTGCTGTAATGCCAGAGAACAATTCATTTCGTTGAAGTCATAACCATAGAAATTTAACTTATTTATCTATTGGCTCAGCACATCGGTGTATTTATTAAACAGAATCGGAGAAAAGCTGCATCCTCGTCTCTGAGTAGCAATCGCAACCTACGTCGCCAATTATCTGCTGGATATATTACAATCTCTCTTTTCCTCTACAGTTTTTGCCCTCTCCAGCTCACTCTAGTACCATGGAATTTATTCCTTGATTCCTTGATTTCGTAACAGATGTCCTATCATCCTGTCTCCTCTCCTTGCAGTGTTTTCCATGTTTTCCTTTCCTCTACCAATCTGCGCAGAATGTCCTCATTCCTTACCTTATCAGTTCACCTATTTTTCAATATTCGATTGTACCACGCTATCTCAAATGCTTCGATTCTCTTCTGTTCCGGTTTTTCCACAGCCCATGTTTCACTACCGTACAATGCTGTGCTCCAGAGGTACATTCTTCTAAATTTCTTCCACAAAGTAAGGCCTACGTTTGATACTCGTAGAGTTCCCTCGGCCAGGAACGCCCGTATTGCCAGGGCTAGTATTGTGTTGATGTTCTCCTTACTCCATCCGCATTTGGCTATTTTGCTGCCTAGGTGGCAGAATTTCTTAACTTCATCTACTTCGTGACCATCAATTCTGATGTTAAGTTTCTCTCTTTTTTTTAATTTGAGTTATTTCTCATTACTTTCGTGTTTCTTCGATTTACTCTCCATCCATATTCCGTACTCATTACATTGTTTATTCCATTCAACAGATCATGTGATTCTTCTTCATTTTCACACAGGATAGCAATGTCATCAACAAATCGTATCTCTTCACCTTGGATTTTAATTTCACACCTGATCCTTTCTTTTATTTCCATCATTGCTTCTTCAATGTACAGAATGAAGAGTAGAGGGGAAAGACTATATCCCCTTTTTACACCCTTTTTGATCCGAGCACTTCGTACTTGGTTGTCCATTCTTATTTTTCCCTCTTGGCTCTTGTATATTACCCGGCTCTCCCCATAGCTTACTTCTATTTTTCACAGAATTTCGAACATCTTGCACCATTTTACACTGTCGAACGCTTTTTCTAAACATAAAAATCCTGAGAACGTGTATTCTTTTTTTTAAAAAGTTATTTAGATTATCAACCGCAACGTCCTAATTGCCTCCCTGGTGAATTTACTTTTCTAAAGCCAAACTGATCGTCATGTAGCACATCCTCAATTTTCTTTCCTATTCTTCTGTAAATTAATCTCCTCAGCAACTTTGATGCGTGAGCTGTTAAAATGACTTTGTGATAATTCTAGCACTCGTCAGCTCTTGGTGTAGATGATATTTTCCGAAAGACAGATGGTATGTCGCCACACCCAAACATTCTAAATAACAACGTGAATAGTCAATTTTTTTTCACTTCCCGCAATTATTTTAGAAATTCTGATGTATTGTTATCTATCATTGCTGCCTTATTTGATCCTACTCTTGATGTTACCGTCCCTGCTTTTAATTTCACCGAAGTTTGCTTTGACTGTTCTGATGAGTCGTACTGACAATCATTTATTTTTCGATTTCTTCACGTTTTTATACATCCATAGTTTTAGGTCTCCTGCACTTTCTATTTATTTCATTCTTCAGCTACTTGTATTTCTCTACTTTTGAGCCGGCTGCTGTGGCCGAGCGGTTCTAGGCGCTTCAGTCTGGAACTGCGCGACCGCTATGATCGCAGGCTCGAATCCTGCCTCGGGCATGCATGTGTGTGATGTCCTTAGGTTAGCTAGGTTTAAGTAGTTCTAAGTTCGAGGTGACTGATGACCTCAGATATTAAGTCCCAAAGTGCTCAGAGCCATTTGAACCATTTTTGAATCTACTTTATAATTTCCCTGAAAAATTTTGTACATTCTTCTTTCGTCTATCGACTGAAGTAAATCTTCTGCCACCTGTCAATTCTTCACAGTTACCTTCTTTGTAACTGTACAGCCTACTGAGATATTCCCTATTGCTGTATCTATAGCCTTAGAGAACTTCAAGTGTGTCTCGTCATTCCTTAGTTCTTTTGTATCCCTCTTCTTTGCGTATTGGTTCTTCCTGACTGCTCTCTTGTAGTTCAGAGCATTCTTCATCAATACTACACTGTGATCTGATTCTACATCTGCTCCTGGGAGCGCCTTATAATCGACAATCGAGTATCTGATTTCGGAATTTCTGTCTGACCATGAAGTAATCCAACTGAAATCTTCCCGTATCACCCGGTCTTTCCCAAGTATACCTTCTCCTTTTGTGATTATTGAGCAGAGTATTCGCTATCACTAGCTGAAGTTTATTACAGATCTCAGTTAACCTTTCTCCTCTCTCATTCCTTGTCCCAAGCCCACATACTGCTGTTACCCTTTTTTCTGCTGCTACAATTGCATTCCTGTCCCCCATGAACATTAGATTTTCGTCTCCCTTTATGTACTGTATTAAACTTTCATTACCCTTATATATATTCTGTATCTCTTCATCTTCAGCCTGTGATGTCGACAAGTATACATAAACTATTGTTGTCGGTGTTGGGTGCTGTTGATTCTGATAAGAACAATCATATCACTGAACTGTTCACAGTAACACACTCTCTGCGCTACTTACGTATTCATAAAGAGTCCTATTCCCGTTGAACCATTTTCTGGTGTTGTTGATAATACCCTATACTTATCTGATCAGAAATCCTTGTCTTCTTTCCATTTCACTTCATTGACAGCTACGACGCATAGACAGAGCCTTACCATTTCCCTTTCCAGATATTCTAGCTTCCCTGCCACGTTCAATGTTGTGACACTCCACGCCCCAACTTGTAGAACGTTATCCTTTCGTTGATTATTCAATCTTTTCCTCGTGGTCACCGCCACTTTGGCAGTCCCCTCCCGCCGATCCGAATGGAGGACTATTGGAGATACTTTTGCCAATGGAGAAAGCATCATGAGACTTTGTCAGTAACAGGCCACATGTCCTGCGGATATGTTACGTCTTTAATGCAGTGGTTTCCATTGCCTTTTGCATACTCATGCCGTTGATCATTGCTGGTTCTTCCACGTTTCGGGTCAGTTTCCCTCCCCAATGGCAAGAGAGTGCGTCGAACCTCTGTCCACTCCTCAGCCCTCTTTGACAAGGCCGTTGGCAGAATAAGGATGACATCTTGTGCTGCGAGTCCTCTGCCCTCAATGCTGGCTATTAATCAAATTTCAACCGGTGGCTTGTTTCAAACGCGGGCCCGCGGACGTTTTGATTACTAATCAAAGACGCTACGCGTAGACCGTGGGTGTATGAGGTCCAAAGTCGCAACCGGGAAGACCAAAGATGAAATTCCAGTCCAGCTCCAATATTTTCAACACCCCTGATTGAAATAAATTAAGAAATAAGTGGCATGTGACCTCCATGGCGACTGACTTATTAAATAAAATAAATTTCTAGTGTAGAGAAAGACACTAGAGGCTGACTTTATATTTGGCACGACTTTCTAAACTGTCGTGGCCAGAATTAAACCGATTCTACTCCGGCCGGTAGGGAGCAGACACCGAAACGGGCAGTTCTGTCTGCCAAATGCTCACTTCCCTTTTGATATGCTGAGTCTTGACCAAGACCATATAATGACCATTTTTATTTGAGGTTATAGTATTTTCCTCGCGGTATAAAATGTATCATCTTTCATGGTTATGAGCGATGTTTAAGCGTTAGAAAACGCAGCATAATACAGTACAAGTTCTAACGTTTGTGTTATGTCAGAGTTTAATGGAGGGGTGAAGGAAGCAGAGGCAGCTCGAAACTGCTGTGCTGCGTGTGGGGTGAATTCGATCGAAGCAATCACGCCACAAAATACACTGACTGACAGAAAAAGTGAAGCACGCAGAAGAAGTGGTGGGATGTCAAGTTACTATCGTTCCTGTGAACACCATCGCCGCGTATGCAAAGATTCTCTGTGACCGGTGAATAGCAAGCAGAGTTCATTAGAGTTCTCCGTGTTTATTGTTGTTACCAGTCGTGAATAGTGTGAAACGCTGCGTGAACACTGTGAAATACGGAGAGATGACGCGTACTCGTCTGAGACAGCGGTATCAGTATGTGACAGAGCCTGAAAAGACACTCACTGCGGGTCTGAATTTGGCAGACTGGGCGAAACGCGCAATATCTCGGTTTATGAGGCGTCAGATGTAGGACTGAATGGGTACGTGAGGCAGGCATACTCGTCATCGAGTTTCCAGTTGGCCACATCTACTCTCTACAGGCGATGATCGGCATATTTGCACGTAGAACACTTTCGCACCTGCTGTCCGAGAGCAATAATAGACGCCCTGCACATTCTCTGTCACGCCGCACCATTGTTCAGAGACCTTCAGCAACCGGACTTGGAAATCGGCGTTCCATGTGTAAGCTGTCGTTAACACCACAACACAAATGGCTGCATTTGGACTTGTGTCGTGCACGGGAGCTGCTGAACGACGGTGCATTGCGTTCAGTGACGACTCATGGTTCTGCACTGCCCCGTATGACCATTGTATGGTGGCGACCAAGGGAGAGGTCCCATTCTTCCAATGCAACAGTATCGTGGTGCCACGTTTCCAAATGATAATGCTCGTCTACACATCTCACGTACCTATATGATCTGTCCGCATGATGCAGAGGTACTCTGAGACCAGCAGGATCCGATATCTGTCCCTGATAGAACACGCGTGTAAACAGTTCGGATGTGATCTCAACTCCATCCCAGTGTCAGTATCCTAGACATCGATGGACCAATTACAACAGTTGTGGTGAAGCTTGACTCAGTAGAGGAAACAATGGCTTTGTTAAACTCCATTTCTAACCGAATGAGTGTAAGCATCCAGGCCAGAGGGAGTACTGGTAAATGGACTCATACTGCCAACTTCTTTCTAAATTTGACTTGATAATCTACAGTTACTGGAATATCATGATCGTACTACATGTTTCACTTTCTTTGTGAATCAGTGAAGTTTCCGCCTTTCAAGGAATACCGTTTCGACATGAATTATTGGCAACTTTCAAGTGGCCAATGGACTTTTATAATACTTTTACTGTTTACCGCAATGGTCCATGCTACTGTACTCAATAACTGACAGATGCAACGAAGTACAAGCATTTTAACTTAAGTGACGCATTTGGTGGGCAGCGTTGAGGAAAAACGAAAGAACGATTCGCATTAAATGTCCCATCAAGGACAACATCTTAAGAGATGAATCAGACGCTCTAATTGGAATGGATTGTTAAGGACATTGGCTGTGCCCTTTCAAAGGGATTTAAGTAAATCATCAAAAACTATAAATCAGGATTGTAAGATGAGGATTCTAACTTAAATTCATAACAAAAATTATGATTGTGCTATAACAAAAAAATATCAAGGTAAGCCACCATGAGTCCAATAAAATTTAATTTTAAGTTCTCTCTTAGTTTTACCTGCTATGATCAATAATCTAACAATAAAACGCTATGAAATGTATAACACACAGAGACAAATGACTTATTAGTTAACATGAGAAGCTAATCTTGAAAGACTATCTTAATTAAGCAGAAACTATCCTAACAGGATCGTATCCAAATCCTCGCATATTAGTGCATTTTACTTGAAAAAATGTGTCAGCCTGGTGTGATATTCAAGTAGCATTAAAGTATGGGTATGTGGTAGTGGAAGTACCTGCATAAAGAAACTCAATTATCAAGTATTTCAGTGCCACACATAATTGGGTGGTATAGTTGATTCACAAAAAGCAGAAGAGCATTTCTTCACTCATCCTGCCGACCTTGGGGTTACTAAATTGAAGTTGTGAGAAGACATAAGATGGAGATGTTAAAATTTCCCCTTATTTTCTGATCTAGACGCCTATTTCTCGGTAAGAGAACACATAAACTCTGACAAACAACACATGTCTCCAGCTTGAATCGTGCCAACAATAAAGGTATATCCGCTTCATATGTCAACCACTCTAGGGCTTAGTTAGCTAGCAATGTCGTGCCGCCCTAACTCTACTCTCATTGCTAAACTTATTGACAACACAGTTTGTAAAGCAAAATATGAGGTTAGTTGTAAATTGAGCATAAAACAACATTCTTAGAATCCAAATCATACATATAATAACCCAATGTTGTACATTAGGTGAAAATTGTTCAGTTATTTAATGGAAATGACAAGAAAATATAAAAAGAATTTGGCAGATAAATTCTGTTCCACTCCAGGAAGTAACTATCAGTCGCACTTATGAAACTCACATTTAAAAGACGTGGCAGTGCCACCTGCCATTGTGGACTGAAATGTTGAAGTATAAGCCAGTTAGTTTTACTGCCATTTCTTTAACGACAATTTGCGTCTAATGCACAGTTAGGAAATATATCCAGATGACCTAATTATAAACTGAATGTCACAAAAAAAAATTGTGAGAAATATTTGTGCAGTTTTCCTTTTCAGTAGCGGTTGTAGCTATTTTTGATTTCTGTCCCAAATATACTGCAAAATAAAAGGCTTATTCACTTCTTACATGCTTCTTTTAGTTTCACCAGATGCTACACAGTGCACATTACGAGTAAATAACGTTTTTGTTCTTTTCAGTATACCGGACTTAAAAACAGTTTTCTTTGGATAGGTTTCATTGGTGCTAACTATAAAACAGAAGATTGCGAATGAAAAGACGACACAGTACTGATTACAAAATTTCATAAGCTGCCAAGACCATGAAGTATCACTTCAAGTAAGCAAACTATGGAATGGGCACAATGATACAACAAGCCGTGAAACAAATTAAACAAGCAAGTTACTGCAGTGGAAGTTCGGTTCCATTTACTTCTAAAATGAAAGGAGAAGCAGTTGTGACCAGTACGTGATACAAGTATCACAAAAAAATTTACAGTAATGTACTGAATAGGTCATCCATAAGCAAATTTATCATTCGGTCTATAAAAGCCAAAGTACACAGAAAGTATTATCTACTCGTGACGATTATGATGTAGCTGCTGATGGCAATTTGTCGATAAAAGCAATGAATGTTCTTTTCAATTTAAGACAGACTAAATAACAGGAAGGGTTCATATATGTAAGCATGGGAAGGAATTTCTGTCCAGCTGATCGGTTTGCTTCTTGTTTATTTCTTAGTTGGTTTAGATTAACGATACCTCTAGGCAATCGAAATAATCACATGAGAAGTACCAATGTGTAATTTTAGAACAGTCTCATAGATCAAACGCTATGGTGCTTGCAGCTGAACGCGGCTCAGATGGCAATGTATTTGTAATTTCATTCCATTTTGGAGACCACTGTCAAAGCTTCATAAAATAGCGCCTGCACACATCAGTCCTGATAGTATTTCATATCAGTTCTCGCTTAAGTGAAGAAAAAGAGGGTCACATAAATAGAGCCTGGAAGCAGGCCCAAATGCTGGTAGCATGGAACCAACCATGAAGCTAGAGAGTTCGGGGAGAAGTGAAACAATAAATCACGAACAAGAAATGTTGCAGGCAAAGGGAGATATGGGTGACTCAGGCCTGCACAGAAACTACCTAGATCGACAGCAGCAACACTACAGAAGCCCAACTGAAGTCCCATGAAGAGTGCCCGAAGAGAAGTGGAAAGCATTCTGCTGGGAGGACAAGGCCCTGCACGTCACAGAAGATAATTACAAATGGAGACGCCTGGAGTGGTGTCTAGGGTGTGGTGGCGGTGAGAGGACTCCAGGAGAAGCTGTGATGTGACGTGATGCTTCCTGTTGCGGATGAAAGTAAATGCAAGAGGCGTGTATGACCCATACTCAGAAGGGGTGAAACCTGCGAAGAGAAGTAGGGCTCTGAGAATACTGGATGAGCATCGGCAACAGCCAGAAAGGGAGGTATAACCAAGGGAAACTTGTCCAGAGGTGACATACTTTGGGTAGCGGTGTTGGAAGAGGGCAGAGTAAGCCACCAACAGACGGATAGGGAGGGTTCTCGAAGGGGACAGGCACCAAGAGTAAAGAATGCACAGGAAATGTACAATGGGGATGGGGTGGATGGTGTCACATGGACTGGTGGAGTGGAGGTTGGCAGTAAGAGCGCCAGTGGCGCTGGTGCTTGTGGTGTGGCTAGAACCTGAAGAGATGGTAGAACATGAGAAAGTGCTGGAACCTGAAGCAGCACTGGAACCTGAAGGAGCGCACTTGAACTTAAGCATTCTTTGGAAGCTGGGGAAGTCATGAAACCTGAGAAAGTACTAGAAGCTGAGGAGACAGTAGAACTTAAGGAGTTACTAGGCCTTGAGGAGATGAGGGTACTAGTACAGGTACCAATGCTGATGAAAACTCTGTGGCTGGTGGATGGACCGAGGTCAATGGCGCCATCAGGGCCAGTGGAGTCTACAATGCCCCATTCAGTTGCAAGCAAGCTAAACAGCAACAACAACTGACTGACTTCTGAATGTGGGTTAGACTTACGGAAAGTACCACATGGAGTACAGGTGAATGCAGTTAGGCAGGCCATCTGGCTAAGCTCAAAGACTGGGAATAGTCCTGGAACAAAAATTTGTCACAACAGAAAAAGTGTACTCTCATAGCCACTGTTAAGTTCCTGTTGTTAGTGATGCACGCTACTAAAGAATACATGTGCTCAGGTAGCACCTTGAGAAAGTGTATCAGAAAGCAGGTGGCGAATTTATTTATTTGTTTTGAAGCCTCGATTCATCAAATACTTCATTTGAAATGTAACTTACTTTTTACATTAGTACGTAATTTTAAACACATGTTACATAAAAGTAGCATTGATTCCATAACATAAATAATTTAAGCACATGATATAATACACTATATCGTTGAAATACATCAGTATAATAGTATAACCTAATATACACTAGAATAGATAACGAAAGCAGTTTCAGATACATAATGCAAAAAGTAAATAATTTAAATTTATGTCAACAGATATTCATTTATGAAACAAATTTTTATATTTAATATAACGGATATTCATTTACAGTACAATATCATTTCTCCTGTAAACAAGCTCTAAACCTACAATTACAGATAGAAGGATGTAAGGTGACAGGTTAGGGCCCATGTACCATCAGATGTCATTTTCTGTTACTACCTTATTGACAGAATCTCAGCTAATTACAACACAGATTGAGTACGATATCAGATCTCAATAATAGGGCAATAAAAACAGGAAGGCCTTGATTAACAAGCGTTTCAACTAAAAATGGCTCTTAATTTAGTTAAAACAGTACAGGCAAGCCTTCAATAATAACAGCTTCAGTTAAGTATAATTACCAAACAGAAAACAGGCAAGCCTTCTTTAATAACAGCTTCATTTAAGTAACGTTTACCAAATCCAAACAGGCCGGCCTTCAATGATAACACTTTCAATCAAGCAAAATCTCCAAATGCAAAACATGGAGGCCTTCAATAACAACGGTTTGAATTAAGGAAAATAACTAAACAGAAGACAGGCAGGGCTTCTTTAATAACAACTTCAGTTAAATAAAATTACTAAATAAGAAACAGGCAGGTCTTCTCTGGTAAGAGTTTCAGTTAAGTAAAATTACTAAATAAAAAACATGCAGGCCTTCTTTAATAACACCTTCAGTTAATTAAAGTTACCAAATATAAAACAGGAAGGCCTTCAATGATTAGAGCTTCAGTTAAGGAAATTACCACATGCAAACAGGGAGGCCTTCAATAACAAAAGCTTGAGTTATGTAAAATTACTAAATAGTGAATAGGCAGGTTTTCTTTAATAACGGCTTCACTCAAGTAAAATTTTCCAAATGCAAACAGACAGCTTCAGTTACAAAACTGAGATAAGACACTCTCCTCTAATCTACTAAATAATAAAATTTAAATGACTGAAAATTTCGAATCAACTTTAATTACACAACTGACTTACACAAATAACTCTCATCCAAATCCGCAATCAAAAAGATTTAAATGACTAAATATTTTAAATCAACTTCATCTACGAAACACTTAGACAAGTAACTCTCGTGTAAACCAGTAATAAATAAAATACAATATAGGGACTTCAATGTTGAATAACTTCAGTACAAAGTACCAGAGACCGAGTGCAAAATAATTACCTTGGGGAGCGAGAACATATTACGCCTCAATGCTGGTAACAGTAAGACCCAAAGCGTTCCCTTTAAACAGTAATAATTAATCATAGAAACATTCGGGCATTCAACGAACAAGAATTTAAAATGTATTAAAATAACCAGGCCACGTGACGGACAATCACTCCCAAACACGGACAATCACGCCCAAACGCTTTGACAGCACGACGACGCGCTGTCACTGCACCACGGTTAAAATGGCCAGACAGATCCAGAGTACCCCTACAACACACTGAGGTTGCGCATTAACGACCATTAACGTCCAGGATACCACAACAATTAACAAGCCCGGGAACAAATCGTACAGAAGCGTCAGTAGCGGTGGCCGCGTGACACTGAAGCCCCTGCCCTTAAGTCAAGAGAAGCAAGAAAAAGCAATGAAACACCCACGACAGGCCGATCTTCGTTAACTACAAACAGAGCGGCAGTCTACTAACGGCTGTGTGCAGTAAGTCGTGGCTGAAATAACCCTCACGCCAAGTACGAACAGCCCATTCAGATAACAGAAATAACATTACACTTGCTTTTGAGACATTACATACAGTATGTGATCAAAAGTATCCGGACGCCTGGCTGAAAGTGACTTACAAGGTCGTGCCGCCCTCCATCGGTAATGTTGGAATTCGGTATGGTGTTGGCCCATCGTTAGTCTTGACGACAGCTTTCACTCTCACAGGCATACGTTCAATCAGGTCCTGGGAAGTTTCTTGGGGAATGACAGCCCATTCTTCTGCTGCACTAAGGAGAGGTATCGATGTCGGTTGGTGAGGCCTGGCACGAAGTCGGCTATACAAAACATCCCATAGGTGTTCTATGCGATTCAGGTCAGGACTGTATGCAGGCCAGTCCATTACAGGGTATCATTGTGGTGTAACCACTCCGCTACAGGCCGTGCATTATGAACAGGTGCTTGATCGCGTTAAATGATGCAATCGCCATCCCCGAATTGCTCTTAAACAGTGGGAAGCAAGAAAGTGCTTAAAACATCAGTGTAGGCCTGTGCTGTGATAGTCCCACGCAAAACAGCGAGGGGTGCAAGTCCCCTTCATGAAAACCACGACCAAAAGATAACATCTCCGTCTCCGAATTTTACTGTTGGCACTACACACGCTGGCAGATGACGTTCACCGGGCATTCTCCATACCCACACCCTGCCATCGGTAAGCCATATTGTGAACCGTAATTCGTCACTCCACACAACGTTTATCCACTGTTCAATCGTCAAAAGTTTACGCTCCTTACACCAAGCGAGGCGTCGTTTGGCATTTACCGGCGTGATGTGGGTTATGAGCAGCCGCTCGACCATGAAATCCAAGTTTTATCACATGCCACTTAACTGTCATAGTACTTTCAGTGGATCCTGGAATTCCTGCGAGATGGTCAGGATAGATGTCTGCCTATTACACATTACGACCCTCTTCAACTGTCGGCGGTCTCTGTCAGTCAACAGACGAGGTCGGCCTGTACGCTTTTGTGCTGCACATGTCCCTTCACGTATCCACGTTACTATCGCATCGGAAACAGTGGACCTAAAGATGTTTAGGAACGTGGAAATCTCGCGTACACACTTTTGACACAAGTGACACCCAATCTCCTGACCATGTTCGAAGTCAGTGAGTCCCGCGGAGCGACCCATTCTGCTCTCTCACGATGTCTAATGACTACTGAGGTCGCTGATATGGAGGGCCTGGCAGTAGGTCGTAGCACAACGTGCCTAATATGAAAAAAGTATGTTTTTCTGAGTGTAGGGATACTTTTGATCACAGAGTGTAAGGCAATGTAATTCGCCCTTACATGATATGATTGAATAAATCGCTGGTAAATGCTCCAAATCGAGACAAGCGAGCTGGATATTTATTACAATTTGCTGTCACAGGGCCTTTTAAAAAATAAACGGACGTTCAGTATTCATTCTTGCGGCGCCACGTAATGAAAAGCTCTGTACAAGGCACTGTCACAAACTTATATTCGATTTAGGCTGAAGAGCAACCGCCGACAAATACCCAATCTGTCCTATATTTCACGGCGAAAATACTTCCACTAACTCACAAAATCCACTGCCTTACACTCAACGACCTACGTCGGGTGCTACCCTCTCTTACCCGCATTCAGTTGCCAGAACCAGTGTTCAGCAGTACCGGGGTAGCAGGTCGTTCTAACAGCTCAGTTGGAAACAAAGGGACACGCCAGGCCTCCCCACACGGCTCGGCGTACTGAGCAAATACGGAAGAGTTGCTGGCGCAACAGCTTTCCCGTCGCAGAGCAGCGGGGAAGGTAACCACCAGGCTGCAGCCGGGAGAAGGCGAGTTCCCCTCTCGTGCGGTGTCCGATGTCGACTCCCCCACTCGCCACGCCATAACACTCACCATCCCGCGTTAACCACCTCGAGCAAAGATCTTAGTGACCTCAAACCAGAGGGACATCGTACGACAGATAGAGCTATTGACGCCAGGAATTTGAAAGTCGAAGCCAGCAGCCTTGTCACGGCTCAATGTTTTCAAAGCTACTTTGAATTTTTGTGTTTCTTTTATTTCCTTGGTGTAGGGAAGTTTAGTCTAAAGTTTTTTGCCAGTTTGCAGTGGTCCATTTTCTCTGAGAGTTGTGTTTGCACGTTAGCTGTCGAAGCCTGATTTTTGCCTGATGATATGTGCGTGGACTGATTGATTTGTTCATACTACGTTTTTAGTTTTTAACGTTCTTTATGTATTGAATAACTTCAAGAATGTACTGGCATGGTAGTGGCAGTTTCTGGAGAGTTTTAAATAGGGGTCTGCAGGAATTTCTGGGTGTGGCATTTTCAATTTCCCTAATGATACTCTTCTGTCCCATGAAACAGCTTTTGCTTATCTGCGAATATTCCAAAAAACTATATCATACCGCAGCAGAGATGCCGCTTGGGCATAATATACTTTTTAGTTTTTCTTTTGTTGTACATCTAACAAGTATTTTTATGCCATAGTATATTGTGCAAAGCTTCTTACTGATGTATCTGATGTGTGTGTCCCACTTCATGTTGTCCTGAATCTATAATCCTAGAAATACAACTGAAAGATCGCCCTGACCAGATGAGAGCTTGACACCAAACACAATGACGGTTAGAAACTTCCTGGCGGATTAAAACTAAATGTCGAACCAAGACTCGAACTTGGGACCATTGCTTTTCGCGTGTAAGTGCTCTACTGACTGAGCTATCCAAGCAATAGTCACTACCTCCTCACAGTTTTACGTCCGCCAGTACATCATCTCCAACCTTCTAAACTTCACGGAAGCTCTTCTGCGAACCTTGCAAGACTATCACTTCTGGAAGAAAGGGTACTGTGGAGACATAGCTTGGTCACAGCCTGGGAGATGTTTTCAGAATAAAATTTTCATTCTGTAGCGGAGAGACAGGAAACGACATACTGGCAGAAGTAAAGCTGCGAGGATGGGTTATGAGTCGTGATTGGATAGTTTAGTAGGTAGAGCATTTGCCCATCAGAGGCAAAGGTCACGATTTCGACTCTTGGTCCGGTAAAAAGTCTTAATCTGCCAGCAATTTTCACATCAACGTATACTCAGCTGCAGGCGAAAATTTTATTCTGGAGACAATGACCATTTCTTGAATGTACGAGCTGCACCGTTATGCTAACGCAGTCACTGAGTTAAGTGCACTCTCTGTCCTGACAGGGCATCACTGACATAGATTAAAATTTATGTCGATTCACCCACGATGACTCGACGGCTTAGACGCAGTGTGAGGCTGTAGTCTCCGACTGCTGTATGGTGCATGCTTCGCACTGATCCCAGAGAACTGTAACTGTGAACTCCCGCTGATAACTCTTCAGAGGGCGGCCAGGGTGCGTCCTAAAAAGCCATGTGGCTGAATATCTGGATGCTAGCACATGACTCGCAAAGGCGAGCAAGTACTATTGAAAGCAGCTTCATACCAGACAAATGTAGCGCCGCCAAATACAACGGGGGCTCCTGCATGTTTGAGGTCTCCTGATTATGTTGCAGGTGTCTTGGAAGGATGGCAACCCGCGGTATGCTTTTCTGTGGTTAGTAGCTGGGATGTAGGCGCAAGCCTGGGCTACAGCATAGATAATAACTGTGATAGGTGCAAGGCTGGTATTTCAATAATAGAAAATTTTTGTCTTCTCATTTCAATTTCAGACATCTCATTTGACTGTGCTTAGTTAGCAATTCGATTAGGGTTCAGGCTTTCACAATCAGTATTTGTATTTTTCCTGGTATTTGTGTTTTGGCCATAAGGCCACGGTCCAAGGCATAATTCCCTGCATAAAAGTTCGTCTGCTAATGCCGGAGACGTGATTAGAGCCTTTTTTTTTTTTTGAATCGTCAATGTTCTGGCTGGTTCGACGCAGCCTGCCATGAATTCCTCTTCTGTGCCATGCACCTCGCAGTAGTGCTTGCAACCTATGTCAACAATTATTTGCTGGATGTATACCAGTCTCTGTCTTACTCTACAGTTTTTATCCTCTGCAGCTCCCTCTAGTACCATGGAAGTTATTCCAGGATCTCTTAACAGGTCCTATTATCCTGCCCTTTTCTGTCTTTTCCATAGATTCCTTTCCTCGACTATTCTGCGCAGAACCTCCTCATTCCTTACCCTACCAATCCACCTATAACGAATCAGGAAAGAGGTACATCAGGCCTGGCAAAGCGTGGCTCATGATCTGCTCCCCTCCAGCGAGAGCTTCCCCGTCCAGCTCTACTCACACGCTGTCATCACAGTCACGCCACAGCAGTCGATGCGCTTATTTATGAGAGTGGAGAAGGGCAGCGCGTCTTCCTGCGATACTTCCTCAAAACACAGCCTCGAGCACCTTGACAGGCATCCATTTCTCTCAGCGATTTAATCAGATTATTCACCTTAATATTTCCTTACCGCACAGGTTCTCCATTGGTTGCTACTGTAGCTGTTATTATGGTTTCGATTCTGGTGACTGCTGTGGGTCTTACGGTTTTTGAGAATTTTGAACATAATTAAAACTGAGAACCGTGTTTGTAATCAAGAGTGGGGAATTAAGTATTTTTTGTACACAGTTCCGACGAAAATATCGAACATTTAATATGTAAACAGTGCTGAAACCGGTAGTCAAGGGAAGGCAGGATTCGGTTACGACTGTGGACGGGGCCGTAATCAGTTACGATTCGTTACCTTTTACAGTTACATGCAATTTATTTTAAACCAGTAATTCCAGACTCAACAATATATAAACAAATACCACACGTTACTAATGAAGGAATAAGATACTGTGCAAATAATAGTGTTTTCAATTAGTTACAATTTAGCAAATCACCATCAAATACAGATACAGCAGATAACGTTTTTAAAGCAAGCCACTATGATCTGGGAAGAAGGCCTTACACGCCAGGAAAGACATTAAATTAAGACTTGTTTAAACCTCGCTGCAACTTACAAATTACAGGTATTGAAATATTAAACGCAAGTCTCCACAAACTCAGAAGATGGCTTCAGACGCCAGGAATGGCAATAAATAAGGTTTTAAAGGCTTACTGCGTAAATACAAATTAGAATTTTAAGGCAAATGACCGCAATAATGGCTGAAGGTCTTACACGCCAGGAACGGCAATAATGTAAAAAAAAATTAGAAACTTGCTGTATAACAGAAAATACAATAGCAAAGCTTAATTTAGAAACAAAAAAAAAAAAAAAAAAGAAACAAGCAACTGATCACCAAATGGGTGAAATAAGATGGTGGTGAACTTTGCAGCACAATCAACATCCACTGAACACTACACTGCTAGAATTATCCCAGAAGGCGACGAGACCTAGACATATATAACCTTCAACGTAGGCATTACAAGGTATTGTAATAAATAATACAACGCAAGGACCAGTACATAAGTTCCTTAAAGGGTACTGAGACAGATTATAGCCGCAGAAAGCGTGGACTGAAGGGGCGTTACACTGAACTATTGGTCATCAGACTTCCTTTTACAACATACCTGTCTTACAAGAACCAAGGGGCCACAGACGGTGCTCCAGGAATCGACCTCTGAGAAGGTCGGGCAACAAACACTTCTGCGAGCGATGAGATAGCCAGCCAAGTGGCATTTACTTCACAAGATGGTAACTCAGACTAGTGGCAGTCAAACGAACGACTAATGATAATCTTGCTGAAGCTACCTGACGTCCGATAAACCAAATGCAATGATGGAACAATACGCCAAAACCGGAACCGGTGGTCTGCACTACATTCCCAGAATACTGTGTTTAGAGCGCCCAGAGCGAGAAAGGATCCACTACAGAGTAGAAGAATCACCAACCTGCCTACATTCAAGAAAGCTGTCAAAACTACACGCTTTATCGGACAGCAGCGGCAAGGCGAGGAAACATACACTGCCGTTACATACACTAACCCCCAGGGCAGGTAACAGGAGCGTTAGCGGCCACCAGGCAAGAAAAATTACCGCTAGTTGAACTTAACGAATTGCAACAAGTTGAACGCACTAAATAGTAGTAAGAAGTCGAGGAAAGCTAATCAGATCCACCTTCCCTAAGCTCTCCACTCGCCGCTCTTCCCCTCGTCGACACTATGAGCAGCAACACGAACCCAAGTCACTGGAGAATCGCAAGATTTCACAGTGGTGGAGGTTTCTCTACTTGTATTGAAATGCACTCAACTTAAAGCTTGCTCGATCCGGTTTACGACGAGATCATACACCCTCGTGACGACAGCCCTTCCATCCGGCAGTCCATGCGTGCTGCCAGAGGTCCCGGCGTGTTCCTCGGACAGTGCGGACGTGACTCCTCCTGAGTCCCCAACCGAACTGGCCCACTCACACGACCCGGAAAAACAACGACGTCACCCCAAGGATAGGGCAACAGTTATTACATATCGATAACAGCCGCTGTAGCCACTAGCGCACAGGCAACGCTTGCGAAACCGAGTGGGACAGTCAACACGAAAAGAAGACAAACAACCACGGTCATGCCAACTAAACGATACCGTCTGGCCTCCAACAGAGGGAGGAAACCTACAAGCAGTACCAACGCTTAAGTCAAAATAAAGGTTAATCTCGCCCGAGATTTCTCTTCGCTCCGTGAACTAATACGCAGATGTTACTGCCTTGACGAACGATGCGCTTTTATTAAGTTAAAAATAGAAATATGAAAGTTACCATCAAGACTGTGACAAAAGTGTTTCTTGCTTAATATTCAGAAAAAATCAGACATGCTTCAGTAACGGTACAAAAAAAATGGTTCAAATGGCTCTGAGCACTATGGGACTTAACAGCTATGGTCATAAGTCCCCTAGAACTTAGAACTACTTAAACCTAACTAACCTAAGGACAGCACACAACACCCAGTAACGGTACACTCATGAAAGAATGTGCAGTAGATATGGAAAAAGCAATTGGGTACGACGATGTTACTGATATTTAAAAACAGCTGCTATGTAAGGTAACGGTGTAAAAAGTCGACTTCATGATATGGGTCATACCACAAAACTGAACAATTTAATTTCGTACTGTCGGTCGAGGGAACTGATGAAACAGATCTCAGTTAGCAAATTTTATTCGCATGATACGCGATTTTCTGTGGACAAAGATTCACTCGCTTTAGTTCTCGCTCCGAAAAACGGGTCTGCGTATTTTTAACGTTGTTAAAAAGTATGTTGACAAAATCAGTGGTTTTTCAAAAATTCTCCGCAGAATGCACCTATAGAGCACTAGATATGATCGGTAGCGTAAATAGCTTCGTTGGTCAGTGATGAAAAAGCCAAATAAATAATTTCATTTTTTTATGTATTATTCATCAAAATACTCTACACGAGAAGAGTGTTAGAACGCTGTGTGCAACGAAAAATTAAACGAAAGTTACAATATACTCGTAATACAGTGCAGAAATCCGTCATCATTTCGTCGAAAGCTATCTTTAGTAGAATTTGATGGGGTGTACGGAAATAGTAGTCTCCATTCGGAATATCGTTTGTTAGTCTCTCCCCTTCGAAGTTTTCAACTTTCTGAGTAAACAGGTCAAATCGGATTCTTTGGAATTTGAGAACACTTTTCTGTATCAAAATTAGCACTTCTAAAATTTGTTACAGTTCACTTAAATAATTTGAATTTATCCAGAATGAGATTTACACTCTGCAGTGGAGCGTGCGATGATATGAAACATAGCCGTTCGCAGTGGCCGCATGGTTTGAGGCGCCATGTCACGGATTGCGCGGCCCCTCCCGCCGGAGGTTCGAGTCCTCCCTCGGGCATCGGTGTGTGTGCTGTTCTTAGCGTAAGTTGTTAGCTTGAGTAGTGTGTAAGTCTAAGAACCGATAAACGCAGCAGTTTGGTCCCTTAGGAATTCACACACATTTGAACGTTTGATATAAAACTTCCTGGCAGATTAAACCTGTGTGCCGGACCGAGACTCGAACTCGCGAGCTTTGCCTTTCGCGGGCAAGTTCTCTACCATTTGACCTAACCAATAATGACTCATGCCGCGCCCTTTGAAAGGTAGGAGACGAGATACTGGGAGAAGTGAAGCAGTGAGGGTGGGGCGTGAGTCGCGCTTTGGTAGTTCAGACAGTACAGCACTTGCCCGCGAAAGGCAAAGGTCCCGAGTTCGAGTCTCGGTCCAGTAACCAGTTTTAATCCGGCAGGAAGTTTCAATTTGAATTTATTGTTGTTTGTAGGGAGCAGTGGTCGAGTTGAAGGCTGAAGCACTCACCTGGAGGGGAATGATTAGCGAGCCACGCTTTCCCTGGCCTGAGCTAGTCTCGAACTAGCGCAGCTCGACGTAATGTTTGTGTGTATCCGCACGAATGGTCGGCTCGTGACGTCATCAGTCTCCTGCCTAAGAGCATAGTGTCGCACCGACGTCTGTTACAAATCACGTAGTGGAGTAGAGTTGGCGATGTTTGTTTTATTGAGCACTATGGCCCACAACTTGTCTAATTTCAATCCTTCTTTTGTGTCAAAGTTGCTTTCGTCCTTGGCGTGTCATCTCTGTCCATCCTCGTGTAACAGCGATTAATCTTGCTAAAAATACAGTGTCAGAGACACAGACTTGATGGTTCCCCAGTCGCAGTGGATGTTGTGCTACTGCTGATTTATTTGTCTTGGCCAGGTGACAGTTACTCTTGTGTTCCTAAAGGTGGCAGTTACAGTATTTTGTAGTTCCTATGTTCACTTGATCTCAAGTGCAAGGGATTTTACGAGTACATACAACTGCTGTGACAGGGGGTGGGCATAGATCCTTTGCAGCGTTTATTTATTAGTGTACTTGCGGTTAAGTGTACATAGTAACTACAATAAGAAACGTTAACACCCTTCAAAGGGAACACAAGAGCAAGTGTCGCGTTAATAAGGCAGAAAAATCTCCAGTAGCTGATCATGCACTGCGACCGGCTGGCCCTTGGCATAATGTCCATAAAAAATCAACAATAATTTCATTAAGTGTTGGGTTCGAACCCCATCCAACAAAAAACTTTACGTCACGTGATTTGGCTAGTAAACTTGTGTATACTATGTTAGTTCTGAATGAAACACTATTTAACATATTTCGATGTTAGTTAATAAGAACGATAGTGTCGGTTCCAGTAAAATAACTTTTGCCACTTAATTTCCGGTAGAAAATGGCTCTGAGAACTATGGGACTTAACTTCTGAGGTTATCAGTCCCCTACAACTTAGAACTACTTAAACCTAAATAACCTAAGGACATCACACACATCCATACCCGAGGCAGTATTCGAACCTGCGACCGTAGCGGTCACGCGGTTCCAGACTGTAGTGCCTGGAACCGCTCGGCCACCCCGGCCGGCTTTTCCGTAGAAACTTGCGAACTGATAATGATCAAATGCTAACTATCTCGCGTCTCTTTATGCATGTCAGCAATGACAATCGGTACTGTGTTCCAGTCTCTGCCACACACGAAGTCATTGCATGGTAAGCAAAGGCTATATTTGCACTCGCGATCCAGGTGTAGCATCTTTGACGACTGATCAAAACTTCCTGAGTCATAGGTTCGAATCCAGCCACTGCTTCAATCTATATAAATAAAAGTATAACTGTTCGTTTTTCAAACTCGTGAATCACCGAAAGTTCATGACCGTTTGCTTTGAAATTTTAACACAACGTTGAATTCTAATACGGCTGTGTTTTAGGTTCCATATCCTTTTGTATATGGCGTATAATATATCCGTCTGTAAATTTTGAACATTTTCTTAAAAATGTTTCCGTCATTAAATTTCTTCACATTTACGTATCAAATACATTTTAAAAATAGGAAAATAAAAGCACGCGCATACTCCAATGGAACGTTTTGTCAAAATTTCAAAGCAAACAGTTAAAAACTGCAGGAGATTTACGATTAAGAACATCCAGATTTTCTATACAAATACTAACGTAGACGTTAGTATCTCAATATCTCAAATCTCCGAAAATTCTTCATGGATTGCTTTGAAATTGTAGCAGAACTTTGCCTTCGAGTTCTCAAGTGTTTTTATGTACCTGTTGGAACGCCATCTGGTCTGTATGTAATATATATGTAATAAAAATGGAAACGTTATAAAAATGTTAATGTTGGTTTGACTAAAAAGGTGTAGGGCAGGAATGCACGTCTTCACCCTTACTGCTCAATTTATACATCAAAGAAGCAATGTGAAATAAAATTACGTTTCAAGAGTGGGATTAAAATTCAGGGTGAAACGTTATCAATGATAAGATTCGCTGATGTCCTTGCTATCCTCAGTGAAAGTGAAGAAGGGATACAGCATCCGTTGAATGGAACGAACAGTCTTATGAGTACAGAATATGACTGAGAGTAAACCAGGAAAAGATCAGTGTAAGAAGCAGTAGAAATAATAGTAGCGGGAAACATAATATCAATATTTGTGATCCAAAACAAACGAAATTAAGGTATTCTGCTACCTTGGAAGCAAAAAACACGTGACAGACAAAGCGAGGAAGATAAAAAAGATAGACTAACACAGGCGAAAGGGACATTCCTGGCTAAGTAAATTCTACAAGTATCAAATATGTCAATTTTAGGAAGAAATTTCTGAGAAAGTGTTGCATAGAAGTGAATGTTGGACAGTGGTAAAACCAGAACAGAAAAGTATCGAAGCGTCTGAAATATGGTGCTACAGTAAGATGTTGAAAATCAAATTTACTAATAAGATAAGGAATGAGGATGTTCTCCACAGAACTCGCAAAGGAAAGACTATATTGAAAATACTGATGAGAAGGAGGGGAAGATTGTAAGACGTGTGTTTAGACAACAGTTAACAATCTCCTTGGTACTAGAGCAATTTGTAGATGGTAAAACGTGTAGCCGTAGGTGAAATAATTGAGTTTGTGGGGTGCAACTTTGAAACGAAGACTTTGGCACAGAAGAAGAATTCACGGCGGGATGCGCCAGAACAGTCAGAAGACTGGTGAATTTGAATCCTTGTCCTGTCAGATCTATTCGACATAACATTTTAAGTTCGAACATGTGCCCAAGTAACTACTCACGAGCATCTTAGATGCTTAATCTCTTTTTTTCAAGATAAGAAGTGTGACAGGCGACTTTCGAAGCGTACATTGATCCACGTGGAACGTTGAGTACATGGAAAGTAATAGCGATACGTTGTCGATGTTGAAACTTCCATAGAATATCAACACTATTAACAGCGTTTTTGTTTCTAATTTCTATTTTCATGTAACTGGTTTATGCAAAACCACTCGTCAGGCGGACGACGGCTCACAGTTGTTGAAAACCGTTTCAATAGGAACATTCAAGTTGTCATAGAATTTAGGAAGTTCATTCTTGCAGCTTTAAATATTCACAAAAAATACTTTTGCTAAAAATTACTGAATGATTTAAGTGACAAAGTTACGACTATCAGTTGTCACAGATGCTGGTGAGAGTGGTAACGTTTTGGAAGCCTCTTACTGAGATAAGAATAACATGACAGGCTGTGGGAGAACCAGGACAGAATAGAAGTGAAGCATTTGAGATGTGGTGCTACAGAAGAATGTTGAAAATTAGGTGGACTGATAAGGTATGCACCGTGAAGATTTTTCGTAGAATCGGCAAGGAATGGAATATATTGTAAACACTGACAAGAAGTGACAGGATGGTAGGACATTTGTTAACAAATCACGGAATGACTTCCATGATACCAGAGGGTAAAAACTGTATAAGAAGACAGAGACTGGGAAGTGGCCGTGCGGTTAAAGGCGCTGCAGTCTGGAACCGCAAGACCGCTACGGTCGCAGGTTCGAATCCTGCCTCGGGCATGGATGTTTGTGATGTCCTTAGGTTAGTTAGGTTTAACTAGTTCTAAGTTCTAGGGGACTAATGACCTCAGCAGTTGAGTCCCATAGTGCTCAGAGCCATTTGAACCACAGAGACTGGGATATAAGCAGAAAATAATTCGGGATGTAGGTTAAAAGTGCTATTCAGAGATGAGAAGGCTGGCATAGAACAGGAATTCATAGCGGGCCACACAAAATCAATTAGGAGACGGATGGCTCAAGTAAACCAAAAAAAAAAGAAAGAAAGAAAGTTTGTAGCTCGCAGGTTATTGAACCACAAAGACATCAGCTTCCTACAAATAATGAGAAATGTTATTAATGACATAACAGAATGATACCTGTCGAAGAGACGTTTGCCTGTGGCGGCTGTGTAAGTCTACAGTGCAGAATTATGTAATATTTGAAAATTTCCAGCCGTCTGATATGGAATGAAAACTTCACGTATCACTGACTTAATAGCAGCTTCCACCATTAAGACGCTCCAGTTCGAAACTATGCAGTTGCTACTTATCTGATTGACAATTGACAGTGCCTAAGAAGTAAAGGTAAATGTACGAAAGGACGTATACGGTGTGATCCAATGAAGTCAGAAATTGCGCTGATTATCTGTCATACTCCATCACTTGTAGAAGGATATATAAGAAATATGCTGACACACAATATCAGAATTTAATGACTTTTTAATAATCCTAAATAGCATTTATACTGTTCGAAACTGTTGTGGTGATAATATACAGGGGGAAAAGTGGCAACTAATCTTTTAATGCTAATTTCACCATACCGAGCGAACGCATTTCTGACAAACTTTCAGATGAAACATTAAAGCAAGAAGAGACATATAATGTAGTGTGAACTTATTTTAGTAACTGGAATTGTACTGTATACTAATGCTTTTCACAGTGGAAATTAGTGACAATGTAGTGGCAATGTACCTAATCTGATGTTAAACGTTTCCCGAATAAATCAGTTATAACCTATCTAATCATGGAGATCCCGTACTCATATTTTTACATTGGAACATGCCGTGCAATCGTAAAGAGATGCGCGGCTAACAGCAAGTACACTATTTCGGACATTATTGACGTAAAATCACATTCATAAACCAGAATGACGTAATCGGTAAATTAACGTATTATCATATAGGCTGGATACATCCGGCCAACAGCGCAAAATAAATCCCGCCAGCTATTACAGCCGCGTGAGGTTCGTGTTTTCAGTTCCTGGAGGGTACATTAGGATTCGGCGATGGTGCATTAATATTACGTGCTGCGTTGTTTCACGGTTCACTGAGCTGTCAGTACAAGCTGCAGGATATCATACTGATTTAATTACAAAAGCCGTCTATGGGAGGTGTCGAAATTCGATAATGTCAGTGGTAATCTGCGGAACGTTTCCAGGGCATTTTAAGACTACTTAGTAGTTATTTTCAGTCATTGACAACTTCCATAGACTAGAAAAGATAATCATAATCACAGGATAAAAATATATACTTGTGGTGAAACGGGTCCCTTTTGAACATAATAAACATTGTTAAAGAATGTAATTTATGAATCAACCACGTCCTGCCGCTTCTCAACTACAGCTACTTCCGATATTTATTGCTTTTTGACTGTATATCGTTAATGACGTGAATTTGCAAGTGTGCCTCATTTGAGAAAGAACATAACAGGAAAGGAAAATTCTTTCTTATAGTCACTACCTGGAGTTATCGTAACAATTAGCTTTTGATTTTGTTCATTGCCCAGGCAATCAACGATGGTGTTTAATCAGGCACTCAACCACAGGTTATGCTTTCCTCACTATACAGGGCGTAACGGATATAATCAGACATTTCTAGTGGGGACATCTACTTCTGGCAATAACAAGCCATTAATGCTTATTTTCCCATGGGCAGCAGGTCAGGTTTTGAGGTGTGGACATGTGGACACAAAACGATTAGTCTACACTGACAAGCGCAGTCCACTTAGCAAAGCGGTTTCGACCGTGCAGAAAACATCAGGCCGTAAAGTTTGTGACGTATTTGTGGAAAGGCTTTTCAAATGTGTGTGGAATCTTATGGGACTTAACTGCTAAGATCATCAGTCCCTAAGCTCACACACTACTTAACCTAAAATATCCTAAGAACAAACTCACACACCCATGCCCGAGGGAGAACTCGAACCTCCGCCGAAGACTGTTCGATGCAGAGAAAACAAAAACAGCCAAGATACTGTACATATTAATATACCACATATAAAAATATCTGCACTTTTCCCCGTTACACCCGGTATAGTACTGCTCAGTGGGTTCTAAAACGCAAACATGTTCGCCGATGACAAATATTGCGATGTTTTCCCCTGACACTTCCGTTACAGTGTAAATAACATTAAACCAAGCCATTGCTTGCTAAATAAATTTGTCAGTGAACCGTTTATGGTGACCTCTAGCATATGTCATATTATCTCAGTGGCTGGGACACTGTATCCCAGTGATTTTACTATGGATGTTGTTAACATGCAGTTATTCTTCTCGTATACGCACTAAGGTATATATTAAAATGACTCGTAACATCTTTTTTTCTTAAACTTTAATTATAGCCAGACATAGACAAGCACAGCTCACATTATTTCTGTGTTTCTTAGACGTCATGCACTGCAAAATTTATAATTAAATATTAGGGCTTTTAGTTTAATATCTTATATGTTTTGTTTCATTTTTATTTTTAAGCTTTATGTGGAACTGATGTAAATTGTAATCTGTAGCCAAAAGACAATTAGCATAGGGGGTGCCCTTACTATTTATGACTCATATTGTGCCTCGCTGTGTAGGCTTGTAAATAGTAGTCCCATTGTGAACTGAGGTATGGACAATTCAAGGTCATTTCGCAACATATGTGTATATACACGCTTTCTGGGTCTATATTACTTGGTAATAAATGGTATGTTGGTCTTACCATGGAAATTTCGGTATGTACAACTGCTAAATTCTTCTTGATGTTATCAGGTAAAGCGTCCGATTCCTATGTTTTCTTGCTCATTTTAGCACTGATGATAGCTATACTGATGATGACTATATCTGCAATGAAACACCAGACAGATGCGTAACTGTCTGCAGTGTTCGTCCCTGATTATACCCATTTCACAGTTGTTAAGCACAACGAGCCTTAATTGCATCCAAGTTGAAGAAATTTATTAGTCATCTGACAGTATTTCGGAAACGAAATTTAGTATGCAGTGGTGCCACCTCTCGCAGAAAATCGGTCTGAGTGTGGATGGCAGATGAAGCTACCGTACATCATTTAAAGCTTCTTGAACTTTGTGTCGGAATTCCTGAGTCTTTTTTTTTTTTTTTTGGCAGGTGTTGACGTGCCAGTTTTTTGGCAACCCATGACAAACATTTTTAGTGGGTGAGTGCTGTGGAGCACGTGCTAGCCACAGCAACAGTCCGCCACTGTACTAAGTAGGTACATCACGGGCATCATATGATGTTGCGTTTCTTGTTGAAAAGTAGATTAATGGATACATAGAAGATGGAAATGGTACCTTGACACATCATAAATGTAGAGGCTCCTGTCTGAATTACCGACTTTCCGAACGGGCGGTGAATGTTCTGTGAATCCACTGGCACTCTCTTCCATCAACACCAGGTGCTGGACGATGAAGAATGCAATCTGGCAACTTTCGATCACCCCGGAGTCTTCGCACATGGGTATGTCCATTGCGACGCTGTAGGCAGCCGTCTTAAGTTAAACATTTGAAGATTCTTGTTTGAACCACAAACAAACGCAAACGGGTCTCGCCTGATAGTCGTGATGCGACTGCTTTATCCAGTGTTACCCATGGGCGCACCACTGTTGGCGCATTTTTCTCTGTCCGCTGCGGCGTCAGCAGCTGCCGCAAAATGGTCACAATGGTGACAGTAGTACTCCAGACGTCGCCATACTGTGCTTGTGTATACTTATATTCATATAAACAAGCCTATTTCTTGATTGCAGGTACGCTAGTTCACTTAAGTTCTCGCACGCCCTGTCGGGTGCTAGTCCCGTGTGGTGGACGATATTCCGCATGACGCTGAGTATGGCCTTTTTGAACCCGTCCATTCCGCAGCAGCATAATGGCCTTAGTGTCCCCACCAACATTGGCAGCAGTACCGCAGAACGATAAAGTGCTGTTTCAGTAGGCCACGATCTTGCCGCTGTCGAACATCTTCAGGTGCTGGTTGGCGTTTATCGAGCTTACACCTAACCGAATGCAAGGTTCTCACAAACAATCAACATTCAGGTGCAATTGAGCCGTGATCGGCTCGTGTTCATGCCGTTTATTGCCCGTCATCTTGTCTTTACGGTACTGTCGCCTCGTTTCTTATTCGATTTACTGACGTCACTAAGTTGCTGGCTTGCTTGCCCGTGATTACAGCAGTGGCGCTTATCGATAAGTGCACTGTCGTACTATCTCTGGAGCGACCGCTAGTATTTCTTGGTCTTCCTCTGTAGGAGTTGAGTTGGGACAGAGCGCCAGTGAGGTGCGGACAGCCAAACGCTGGCGACACACATGTACTGTCCGACGGAATGAGACTGGAGTGAACCGACTGTGGGTTGGTCGTTCGGTCGTCGTCTCATCGGGCGACGTGTATTTTGTCTTTTGACCGTTTCTGGGCCTCGTCTGTTGGTCATCTTGCCAGACGTGGGTCGGTTCCTTCCTTGTGCAGACATGTCGGGTAGTCAATGGGCAAGTGCAGAGGGACTGCATGGTAGGGTCCGAGCCAGTGTGTCCGGGTCGCCATGTCTCCGAATTCCGAACGGATATCAAGGGAGTCGTGATGGAGCTGCAGTGAGCTCCGGACAGCCATGAGTGGCCCGACCGTTGCTGACACACATAACTTGAGGGGGGACGACCGTGGTTGGTCGTTCGGTCGGTCGTCTCATCGGACAACATATACACTCCTGGAAATTGAAATAAGAACACCGTGAATTCATTGTCCCAGGAAGGGGAAACTTTATTGACACATTCCTGGGGTCAGATACATCACATGATCACACTGACAGAACCACAGGCACATAGACACAGGCAACAGAGCATGCACAATGTCGGCACTAGTACAGTGTATATCCACCTTTCGCAGCAATGCAGGCTGCTATTCTCCCATGGAGACGATCGTAGAGATGCTGGATGTAGTCCTGTGGAACGGCTTGCCATGCCATTTCCACCTGGCGCCTCAGTTGGACCAGCGTTCGTGCTGGACGTGCAGACCGCGTGAGACGACGCTTCATCCAGTCCCAAACATGCTCAATGGGGGACAGATCCGGAGATCTTGCTGGCCAGGCTAGTTGACTTACACCTTCTAGAGCACGTTGGGTGGCACGGGATACATGCGGACGTGCACTGTCCTGTTGGAACAGCAAGTTCCCTTGCCGGTCTAGGAATGGTAGAACGATGGGTTCGATGACGGTTTGGATGTACCGTGCACTATTCAGTGTCCCCTCGACGATCACCAGTGGTGTACGGCCAGTGTAGGAGATCGCTCCCCACACCATGATGCCGGGTGTTGGCCCTGTGTGCCTCGGTCGTATGCAGTCCTGATTGTGGCGCTCACCTGCACGGCGCCAAACACGCATACGACCATCATTGGCACCAAGGCAGAAGCGACTCTCATCGCTGAAGACGACACGTCTCCATTCGTCCCTCCATTCACGCCTGTCGCGACACCACTGGAGGCGGGCTGCACGATGTTGGGGCGTGAGCGGAAGACGGCCTAACGGTGTGCGGGACCGTAGCCCAGCTTCATGGAGACGGTTGCGAATGGTCCTCGCCGATACCCCAGGAGCAACAGTGTCCCTAATTTGCTGGGAAGTGGTGGTGCGGTCCCCTACGGCACTGCGTAGGATCCTACGGTCTTGGCGTGCATCCGTGCGTCGCTGCGGTCCGGTCCCAGGTCGACGGGCACGTGCACCTTCCGCTGACCACTGGCGACAACATCGATGTACTGTGGAGACCTCACGCCCCACGTGTTGAGCAATTCGGCGGTACGTCCACCCGGTCTCCCGCATGCCCACTATACGCCCTCGCTCAAAGTCCGTCAACTCCACATACGGTTCACGTCCACGCTGTCGCGGCATGCTACCAGTGTTAAAGACTGCGATGGAGCTCCGTATGCCACGGCAAACTGGCTGACACTGACGGCGGCGGTGCACAAATGCTGCGCAGCTAGCGCCATTCGACGGCCAACACCACGGTTCCTGGTGTGTCCGCTGTGCCGTGCGTGTGATCATTGCTTGTACAGCCCTCTCGCAGTGTCCGGAGCAAGTATGGTGGGTCTGACACACCGGTGTCAATGTGTTCTTTTTTCCATTTCCAGGAGTGTATTTGGTCACCGACCGCTTCTGGAAACTCTGTGTGTGTCTACTTTTCATTTCCCCTTGTTGTGCCACGGTGATTGGTTTTAGGATTGTCAGAGTTCTTGGTGTAAGTGTTTACGTGGAACTGTGTGTAGCTTCTGTGATTTCCACTGAGCAGTTATGAATGCTGTCTGCGTAGGCAGTCGGTCGGGTCGGACAGAGCAGCGAGTGTGTGTTTTCTCGCCGTGTTGATGCTGTCCGGCACGGCGTGTAGTTCGATAACTTTTGGTGTTTCTTTATATTTTTGAGTTGTTATGGTGCCTTGGCTGTATTTAAACGCCAATTTTCAAGACGTAGTACTGTTGGTATCCTCGTCCTCGGCTGACATTTTCGTTGTCGTGCCTTTGGTCGGCGGAAGGGAACTGATTAGGTTGTTGGTCAGTCCTTCAGCCGTCCCTGGGTCGGGTTGCCACGTGATTACTTAATCTTATTCTTGGCTGCCTATCTTACCCAACCCTACGTTAGTGTTATCTCCTCAGGCCGACTCTTGGAACACTTCTGAGCACCATTGTTCTGTTGTTTTTAGGTTGTGATTTTTGTTTCAAGTACTGTGCGAGGCCTTCAGCCGCCTATTAATTTAGTTGTTTCAATTTTAAAATAAGGCCTTCAGCTGTCTTAAGTTAAAACTTTGAAGATTCTTGTTTGAACTACTTTGTTTTTTAAAAAAAAGAAAAAAGGGGAATTTTGCTGTATTGCAAATCCTTGTTATCCAGGTCTTAAGCCTTGAGTTGTTCTTTGTCCAGCATGTGGTCTTCAGCTGAGTATTTATGTAAATTTTTTTCTTTTTTTAACTAAGGCCTTCAGCCGTGTGTATTTCTTAAACCAATTTTAGTAACTTGTGTTCAGGCCTTTTACCGTATTGTTTTTGAATCCCTGTAAGGGCATCTGTGATTAAATGTCTTTCGGAAAATAAAGTTTGTGTGTTTTGTGCAACGAACAGTAACTGATTTTTCCCCTTTCCACAGCCACAACCTGATCCTCTCTGTCCTGCGAAACCAGATTCCAACTGATAGCAGTACAAGCGTGCTGAGCCCATAACCCAGAGGTCCACGGATCGTAACCACGCTCTGCTACCACTTGAAACCTGATTGGTAGGTAGTCAGAGAGCGCACAGGATAATGTTAAGGTTGTGGATGGGGCCGTAAACAGTTACTGTGGGTTGCACAATCGAACACACAACTTTATTTTCTAAGAACCACTTATTTACGCGTTGGCTTAAGGATCACAATTAAACAATACGACTGAAGGTCTAGTTAAAGAAAACTTAGGTGCTTTCTGGGCTGAAGGCCCAAAACCACACAGCAAACACAAGAATTGCTGAAGGCCTGGCTTAGAAGTCAAAATCAATTAAAAATAGAAAATATAATTTTCTTTTTTCTGAAAAAACATGCAATGAAAACAATTAACGGCTGAAGGCCTACACTACACGTCTGAAGGACAACTATAATTAAGGCACATTAATAAACATTTTTTTTCTAAGCAAGAAAATTTCCTTTTAACTTACAACAGAATGGCCAAAGCCTGATTAACTTACTGCATGGCCGAAGGCCACAAACAAATTTGAAACAATGGCTGAAAGCCTGAACAAGTCAGATAAATAATGCAGAATAAACCCCTTGCTTCTGATTAAAATTTTTCCTTTAGAGAATACACACAGTTGAAGGCTGGGTTCACGCAAATCCGCGGCTGGAGGCCACACAACACATGGAACAACTAATGGCTTAGGGCCTGGATTACAAACAATTTCAGACAGACAACCGCTAAGAAATTTTTTTTTTCTAAAACAATCAATGCTCAAAATTTTAATTTAACACGCTGAAGGCCTTTTAGCAAAATTTAAAATAACTGAATTATTACACGGCCAAAGGCCTCGCACAATACTTCAACCAAAATGTAAACCACAATTTAAAAAAAACAAGTGGTGCTCAGAAGTGTTGCAAAGGACGACGTGGGAAGGTAGCACAAACGTAAGGTTAGGTGAGACAGGCAGCCAAGAGCTGAAGTTAGGTAATCGGATGGCGGCCCAAACTAGGGATGTTCCAACAATTTAACCAATTCGCTTACGTCCGACCAACGGCGCAACGACGGAAAATATCGGCCGAGGACGAGAATACGAACAGCACTTTGTCGCCCTCGCAGCTAGCGCCTCACGATCGGACAGCGCATGCACGCCGCTAGCGGTCACAGCCTGGGATCGCGCCGCGGAGACTTCCTCGCTGCTCCGTCCCAACCGACCGACTCAATCCAGCACGCAGACAGCATTAAAATAACTACTCACTCAAAACCACACATGCTGCACACGGTTCTGCGAAACACTTCCACAAACAACTCGAACAATACCAAAACCAGTCACTGGGGAACAACTAGGAGGAATCGCAAGTCCACACACACACACACACACACACACACACACAGGGAACCCAGAAGCGGTCGGCGACCAGATCCACGTCCTCCAATGAGACGACCGGTCGAAAGACCAACCAAGGTCGCCCCCACTGAAGCCATGTGTGTGGGCAATGTCGGGCGATTGATGGCTGTCCGGACCTCACTGCTGCTCAGTCCCGACTCCGTCGGACGCACAGGCTCGTCGAACCCAACCATGCAGAGGGAACACCTGCCGACTGGCCACCCAACATTTCTGCACAAGGAAGGAACCGACCCACTTCCCGCAAAATGACAAATTGAGGGGGCCCAGAAGAGGTCGGAAGACGAAATACTCGTCGCCGGATGAGACGACCGACAGAACGACCAACCAACGGTCATCCCTGCTGAAGTCTCCCGTCGGACAGTGCATGCGTGTCCCTAGCGGTCGGGCGAGACTGACTGTGCAGACCTCACTGGAGCTCCATCCCGACTGAACTCACCCCACATCAAGACCCGGAAATAGTAGCTGTCGCTCCAGAGATAGTACGACAGTGCTCTTATCGATAGCGCTGCTGCTGCCACTCACGGGCAGGCAGGCCAGCAACTTAGTGACGCCAGTAAATCGAATAAGAAACCTGACGGCAGCACCGGAAAGACAAGATATCAAGTAATAAACGGCATGTACACGAGTCGCGCATGGCTCAGCGATGTCTGAATGAGAAGCCCCCTGAGTAAAATTTCCTTCTATAAAAAACGTATATCTCATTGCTCCCATTTACTTTGCGAGATTGTGCAGAGAAGATAATATTTTTCATATCAAAGCCTTTAGTACATTCCATGCCAGTTTGACGTTTGTTGCAAATTATCGTCATGGTTTTGCTATTTTAATTGCCAGAATTGTGTAGTTTTCATACGGTTACTATCGTAGGTGAAATTTCTCTTATTTGTATACCATCACTCTGCTGGCGATACGTGTAATTTCATTTCAGAAAAGACAGAAACGCTACCCGCTGTGTTCAGCATAACGGCAGCCTCGGGCCACCTACCATGTTTGACGTGTCTGAAATACAGACGCCTTTGTTTTACGGCTTACAAGTGTCGTTTGTACTGTTTATGGTTTGAAAACTCTCCTGCCTCGTTTTATGGTTGGTGATATTTGTGCTTTCGTCTTTACGATTCCGTGCACGTGTTTGTTTTGTTTTAACCGTGTCAGCGACAAGCGTTGGTTTATTTATAGCTTGGAAGGATCGCTAGTGCTCCGCGTGTTGTGGAGGTGTCAACTGAAACAAACGGCAGCAGCAGAATGTAATTTACGTTGAAGAGAAAAAGTCGTGTTTGTCAAGGTCCTTGATTTTGAGAAAATTATTTTTGTAAGGGAACGTATGATTAAATTCCATCTGGCGAAAAGCTTTAGTCATGAAATGAAGAGCTTTATTTTAAACCTACTCCATTAGTAGGATTAACGTGAAGGCCAACAAACTAGATATCTAGGGCATATCATCTGGAGCCGGATTCGAGGCCAAAGCTCATGGGATTAGTTGCTAACGCGAAGTGTGTAAAAATATATTTTGATGTGGTACGGACAACACACTCATGGAGAGACAATACTGGCCTTGCCACATCTAACAGATACTAGTCTTTCTCCAACATACGAAGTAATCCTAAAAAGTTACCAATTAATAGCTTCCAATGAGTAGGACATTTTCTCGGGCGTGCTGTGGGTGTTATCGCACCGCTTCAAAGAAAACAAGAGAACATTTAACTGTAGAAGCAGGGATGGATTAGAATATGTAGAACAGGTTATAGAGTCGTTATGTGCAGCTGCGAAAACTCAGGAGGAAAAAAATTGAAGCAGCCAGAGGGCAAGAAGGAAACGGAATGAAACATCACGGGTTGAGAGAGTATACGAGAGTATCTCAGTGATTACAAAATCGAGTCAAATTTATAAAGAACATGTCATTTTGAACCCAGTTATCAGATGGACCGTGTCTGGCACGATTGCAAGCACTGATTCAGTTTGATGTTGTAACTGGCTCTTGATGTACTTTTATTTATTGATGTAACTTCATTGGATTAGGGCCATCAGGCCCCATCTTAAATCGCACCAGAGTTTATACTATTTTTGTCTTGAGTCATCAGTCGTCAGACTAGTTTGAAGTTGTCCGCTACGAATTCCTCTCCTGTGCCAACCTCTTGATCTCAGAACAGCACTTGTGACCCGCGTCCTAAAATTATTTGCTGGATGTGCTCCAATCTCTGACTTCTCTTTAGTGCTTTCTCCCTCTAGTACCATGGGAATCATCCCCGGAATTCTTAACAGATGTCCTATGATCCCTTCCCTTTTCTTTGTCAGTGTTTTCCACACATTCCTGTACCCTCCGATTCTCTGCAGAACCACCTCATTCTTTTACCAGTCCACTTAGTTTTCAGCATTCGTCTGCAGCATCACATCTGAAATGATTCGATTTTCTTCTGTTCCGGTTTCCCACAGTCCATGTTTCACTACCTTAGCTGGTTCGAATATTCATTAACTTCCACACTGGAGGTGAAAACAGTGCAGATATCATTTTCAAGGCGTGAAAGAGATAAGAGAACAAATCGGTGAGTATGAATGACCAGTTTGTTTTATATTCGTAGAACCTGAGTAAGTTTTCCACTCGATTTTTACTAAATCTATACTAACTGTCGTAGAGAAACACGGTTCCGGAGGAGCCAGTATTTTTTGGAGTGGGAGGAGGGGTTTGGTCAACAGTCTTCTCACTGGTTTGATGCAGCCAGCCACAAATTGCTATCCTGTGTCGATCTCTTTGTCTCATAGTGTCTTACACCCGACATTCTCAACTATTTGTTAGATAGATATTCCAACCTCTGTCTACTCCTACAGTTTTTTCAATTACTTCACATGCCACAGATGTTATTCCCTGACGCCGTAATACATGTCGTGCCAGGCTGTTCTTTCTTCTAGTCAACATTTTACACATTTTCCCTTCTTTGCCACTTCAGCAGAAAAGCCAATTTCTAATATTATCAGTCCATCTAATTTTCAGCATCCTTGTATGGGACTACATCTCAAACGTTTCTATTCTCTTCTGTTTCATTTTTTTCCCGCAGTGCATGATTCACTGTCATACAATGCTGTACACCAGACGTAAATTCTCAGAAATTTCTTCCTCAGATCTACGCTCAAGTTTGATACTGGCATACTTCTTTAGACAGAAATGCCATTTTTGCGTGTGCAAGTCAGCTTTCTGTGTCCGCCTTCCTTTGTCCATCATGCACGATATCTGCTAATACCAAATTTGCAAATCTGTCGTATATGTCCGTTTGACAGCGCTAATCTCTAGAACTACTAGACGAATTTGATGTTCTCACAGGTAGCTTGAACGTACCTTGGGGCGCGGTACTGGCTTCATTTCGTAAAAATCGGAGCATAGAAGAGAAAAGATATTGTGATATAAAGTTTTACTTGAAATGTCGTCTGTGTCTGTTTTTCTGTTTGAACTCACCGATCTCTTGCATGGTTTGGGGTATTCATAGTAATGATACAATAGCGAGATCACCCAGGCACGGAGTACGGTAGGTGCCATTGCACTAAGTGACCTGTCATTGAGGACAACGCCACGGCCAGACCAAACTTCCTGATTAACTAAATGGAGAAAAACGATAGAGAAGAGATGCAGTGCTGTTCTCATACGTTGACTGCAGAAGTATCATCATTTAATCACATAAATCTTATTGACTAGTGAAGTAATGATAGACATATAGCTTAGTGGCAGAAATGGGGCCCCGTGACTGGCCATTCCTGAGAGACAGACAAATCAGTTTTTGGTGGCTGGCCCAGCCACTTGGCTAAGTTATATGTGTTAGATGACCTATGGATTGTCACCCAAGGACAGTGAAATGAGACATCAGGACAACAGTAGATTTGATTAATTAACATCTTTATTACAGCCCTCGACCGTAGTACTTGGTGGAGGTGTCCAGTTGCTTCTCATGCGAAACAATAGTGTCAGATACTGCTGACAGTGCAAAGACCGAGGCCGAGGGTGGATTTGTTGAGGATAGCGCTGATGTACAGGGGGAGTTTTCCCACCGTGTACAAACTCTAGGGATTGATCGGTGAGAGGATATGGAACAAAAAAGATATAATGAACTTATACCCGGAAATGCATGGCTTCTATACTAGATACTATTTATTCAATCAAACATTCTTACAGAGACTGCGATCTAATACATGCTGTACCTTGCGGCCAAAGTTACAGTGTCTGTTGAAAATAGTTCCCATGTTCCTCAACGTATGTGTGTATGCGCCATTCACATCGGCCAAGCTGCATCCGAACAGTGTCAAAGGCCGCGTGAATACGCTGGTTCAGAGTCTCCAGATCTGGGATAGCGATGCATAGACGATATTTTTGAGGTGGACCAGTAGCCAGAAATCCCAGGGTTTGAGATCCGGTGAACGATTTTAACTCTCTTCGTTCGGATTCTTTTCTCTGTGTGATACTACTGTGAGTGCGGAAGTGCGTGTGTGTGATACCTGTCTACCGAACTATCCCTTTTTTACGAGTTACTAATTATTCATGAGCCCATGAGGCAAATTATTTTGTTGATTTTTGTACATGCTCGCTTAGTAAAACAGGCGACAGGAATCCATTATGTTTCAATGCAAATGTTTCGTGCTTTCTCTGTGACTATTGTGGAATTAATAGATGTTTAATTTTAATTTAGCCTAATTGCTAGTAAATTAGCCGGCACCTGCCAATCTACTTTTCCTAGGGTACATCCTACGTCGTTTTCATTTGCGTAAACGAATACAGGCCCGTCAATTTCTTTTAAAGCAGAAGAGTGATTTATTGAATGTTGATCCTAGAGGCAGATTGGTTACCTGCTTAATAATGTTCTTAAGTTGTTAGTCACGTACTTTCAGCCTACCACACATCCAAAAGAAACAGCTCTTTTAAATGTGCAGTGTTTCCTCTGCTCCTTGATTTTTCGTCGTTATTTGCTGATCTAAGGGAGTTAGGTATTCTGGAGATATTTTCAGTTAACTCTCAAAATTTATTAAATAGCTGTAGGCCCTACCAATGGTTCACAGTAACGTACCATTTTTGAACAAAACGTCAAATCAAAGATTTTATTTTAGCAAGGCGATCAGTTTCGGTGTTTCACTACGCCATATTCAGAACCCCTGACGGACTTGTCGAAAGAATCCAATGTCATATTCGGTTGAAATAGGGGCCAGCATTCAGCAACTGCTATCAGTAAGTTAATTTTATAACAATGTGATCCCTTTTTGATTAACTGCAGGCTGATAGACAAACTTTTGTTTGCACAAGAGACTGGATTCTTCTGACACTTCGGTCAGGGGCCCTAAAGATGGCGTTGTGAAACGTCGAAACTGTTCGCATAAGTAAAATAAAATTTGAAATATGGACGGCTGAATGTGTCTTTAATTTGATGTTCTTTACTTAACAGCCGAACTCTCCCCACCACCCTGTATAAAGATGGACTTACAGAGACATTTCTTTTTTTTTTAATTCAAGAGATCAGTCACCTTTTACGCAATTTAAATTCGTTCCAGCACCTTTCGTGGCGACGCTGCCGAGAATAAATAAAACGTTAATGAAGACTATAAATCAACAGGATCTTTTGTCAATGTGACCCAATGACGTAGTTAGGTACGGTGCAGTGGACACGGGGTCTTCGAGAGTGAACCGTGGAGAAAAAGTCCTCTGGTCAGATTAATGAAGTCGATGTTCGTGTCCGGGTACGCCGTCATCCAGGCGAACTGTTTCTCGAAGCATCCGCAGTTACATGAACGCAGTCGGTGGGAGCGTATTGTATCACGGGGAATCACACCTGGGCTTCCACGGAACCTGTGATAGTAGTCGCAGGCACGTTGATGTGGACTGGCTGCACCTCTTCTTGGTTTATATCTTCCCAGACGTCCTTGGCGTATTCCATTGTGATTAGTATCACCGTACAAGGCCTGAAATGGCTATAATTGTTTGAGGTCTTGACCACTAGATGTACCTTATCTGAGCCCGATGGAAGGCATCTGGAACACCATTGAGTGCCAAGACCGCTCCCACAATCTACCGGCCCGTAATTTACGGGTATTGGATGACATCTGTCTGCACGTTCGGTTCCACATGCCTCCGGAAACATACCAAAGACTTGTCGAATAAATAGACGCAGAATCGCCGCTGTATTGCTTTCCTAAGGTGGGCCAACGCACTATCGAGCAGGCGGCCATCATAATCCCTGTCTGGCGATCAGCCGTTGACTTCGCTCAAGTAATTATACGAATTAGAATTCCAGTTTCCTACTACTGTCGGTACTGGATGGAATTTTCACTCTGCATTAGAGTGTGCGCTAATATGAAACTCGATTGCAGATTAAAACTGTGTGCCAGAACGAGACTCGAACTCGGGACCTTTGCTTTTCGCGGGATATGTGCTCTACCGGGTGAGCCGCCCAAGCAAGACTCACGACCAGTCCTCAAAGCTTTACTTCCGCCGGTACCTCGTCTCCTACCTTCCAAACTTCACAGAAGTTCTCCTGTGAACCTTGCAAAACTAGCACACCTGGAAGATAGGATATCGCGGAGACATGGCTTAGTCACAAGCTGGGGGACGCTTCCAGAGTGAAATTTTCACTCTGCTGCGCAGTGTGCACTGATATTAATCTTCCTGGCTGTGGCTAAGCCATGTCTCCGCAGTATCCTTTCTTCCAGGTGTGCTAGCCTTGCAAAGGTTCGCAGGAGAGCTTCTGTGAAGTTTGCAAGGTAGAAGACGAGATACTGGCAGAAGTAAAGCTGTGAAGAAGGGTTGTGAGTCGTGTTTTGGTATGACTTCGTAGGCTAAGTCTTGAAAGTCTTTTCGGGTTTGCTGCCGGATCCTAAAATCAACTCGATTCGTTATTTCGGCGATCCAACTGGTCGCCGAGAATGCTACTTCTGCTGATGACTCCCGCTGAGAACTGACGCCAGGCTGAAAATTGACATCCTATGTAGGCCACCGTACCGTACACGGCGCATACGCCGCCCATCACCGTTGCTGTCCTCAAACACTGGGCACGTGGGGCCGCCCTTAGTAGAACACTGGCGACAACGATATATCGCACTCAGGGACGATTTTCGAACACTCGGACTTCGCCGCAACGAAAAATGTTCTGTTTTGATGGGGATGGTACAGGATTCCACGTCCTGTTAAGAGTAAACCTACTGTCTCTGTTAAACTATCCGCCAACCTAATATCAATTGCCTCTTTATAGACACTGTTCCAAAAACCGGAAGTGATGGGAACTATCACAGTTTCGTCAATTTCATATTGTGTCCCTCATTTAAGCAGTGTTCCGCTACTACCGATTGTTCCGGGTGTTGTAGCCTCGTATGACGGCGATATTCCACACACCTATCTAGAACTGTGCGAATCGAACAGCCGATTTAAGCCTTCCAACAATGATACGGAATTTTGTATACACCGGGTTTCCTAAGCCCCAAATCATCTTTCACAGAGCCGAGTAGCGCCCTAATCATAGAAGGTGGACGGAACAAACTCTTAATGTTGAAATTCCTTAAAATTCTTCCAGTCTTAAACGATATACCCCCAGCACAAGGAAACAGACCACCGATATACGTTCCTGTTCATGCACCTCCAGTGATGGTCCAAACTCCATAGCCCGACGAATCTGCTTCTCAAAGTATCCATTTTCCTTAAAAACAGCCACCAAATGCGCAAATTCTTGGGTTAAGCTGTCCGCGTCGGAAACGGCATATGCTCCTAAGGACGCCACTACCTTGGTGTGGTGGATGACAACTCTTAGAAAGCAGATACCGATCTATGTGCGTCGGCTTTCGGTGAACACTATGCCCCAAGGTACCATCTTGTTTTTTATAGACTATAACGTCTAAAATTAGAAGCATTCCATCACTTTCAGCCTCCATGGTAAATTTAATGCGGGGCTGAAAGCAGATGAAGTCGTCAAGACGAAAAAGGTATCATCTACATATCACCAGAAGCACATTTGTTGCAAAGCCGAAGTCCTTAGTGACATATTCTCGAAGTCCTCCATAAGTAAATTGGCGACTATGGGTGGTAAGGGACTACCCATAGCCACTCCGTCATTCTGTTCAAAAATGTTGCCGTTAAATAAAAAATAAATTCGTGGATGTCAGCACATGAGGACAAAGCTTCACCAACTCTTCATCGAGTCGATTTCTGGATCAGGCAGCAAACCCGAAGAGGCTTTCAAGATGTGTTTGAGTAGCTCAGTCGCTAGAGCACTTGCGCGCCGAAGGCAAAGGTCACAATTTCGAGTCTGGCGCAGGCACACAGTTTTAATCTGCCTTGGAGTTTCGTAACATTACTATTTTCTGATCAAAATGTGCAAGAAATTTAAAGCTTTCACTGCCCATTTAGTCTGAACGGCCGCTTGCCGTGTGCGCGTAATTCTCAACTGGTGCGTACATATGCCACTGTGGCAATCTGTCGTTATTATTGTGAAAAACCTAAGACGTCACATGCGGTGTTATCATATTAAATTCTCTTTTTAAAATCTACATGGAGAAATAAATATCTTTTTTAATAAGTTACTTTACTAGGAGAAAAACTACGCAAGTTATCGCATTATTGAAACTTAAAAGTGTGGTATCTTTAGAAGCAAAAATTCAAACATAGAAGTGCATTATATTTCACACAGATGTTTGTAGTACCACTTCGTTTGTCATGTTTTCCACAAAGAATGCACCTTAATGGGATGGTCTCCTTCTTTGCTTTCCTGGAATTAGCGAGATAAAGTGGCGCTCGGTTGGCCGTAATGGGATATCATCATCAGTCGATTACATCCCACGACAGCTCTCATATTTTCAGTGAACCTTACGATGAAAGCTGGTTTTCTTTTAGCTTCCTCTGTGATTTTATCAATTTCGGCAATCGCTATATTTTCGCTTTTATGAAAAGTTGAAAGCTTCCTCATTTCTAGTTTGTCCTGCCATTTGAGAGCAAGGAGATACCTGTAGACATTAACTCAATCTCACCTGTTTCTGCACCCGCATATATAATAAAGACAAGTATATATTCGGTTCCACAATCACACAACACAGAAGACTTGTGACGTGTGCTGTCTTAAGAAGACACGCCCTTCTTTGAGAAATGAACTTTCGTGACCAACCTTTCATCGGTGCTTAGATATTTAAAAAGATGGAAAACATCTGGAAAGCATCTGAAAATGCTTTCCGTAGATGATAGACAATTCACCTAATTTTCCAGGTTTTTTCATTTCCATGCTTCTCACTGTTATCAGCAAAGTGTAACATTCTTAGTAATGGAAGGTACTCATCTCAAGGCATGACTGAACGGCTCGTTGATGCAGTAACTGTTTACTTCGTTTTTACTCACTTCTGCCGTCATAAAATTTACTGCAATGATACAGTAAAATTCATCACTGTTTGCTTTTCCAACATCGCAGTCTTGACTTTTCGCTGGCGTATTTGCAAACGTGCTCGTAATATAAATTACATTTCTCAGCTAAGTAGTTTAACATTTCATGGCTAAATAAAGAATGGAAGGCGTCATGTTCGTAGATGAATAATCTAAACTGACGATTTTGCAGATGGTATGACCGTTATCCAAATTATTCTCTTCGGGACACACATCAGGATCTTCCCATCCAAAATCATCTATTTTGTATCTTTTAGCAGATTTTGTCAGGCACATGCTCAGATTCTTCTTTGGAATCCAAGGAAGAAGCGATGCCAACATCAAAAACTAGATCTGCATTTACTGGTTTAGGGTTTCCTGGTTCGTTCTGAATATTTGTGGTGATGGAGTCACCTACAGTCTAATGGGCAACACAAGCTACCCTGCCACAATCAGTTGGATTGGGCACGATGAAATCCTCATCGTCACTTCGATTAAGAAAACTCATCAGCTTATCTTCTGTAAGCGAACGGTACCGTCGTGTCATTTTATTCGATAATACGGAAAGCACATCAGTCAAACTAGTTTTTCCACACAAGCGACATTTCATTTGGTGCCCCTCAGCCATTACCTCCCTCCCTCCCTCCGTCAAACATTAGTTGCCGTTGCTTTAGTTGTTGGTAAGGTCTTTAAAAATAAATTAAATCCAGTGGGTTTGGAAATGGTTTGGCGTCGCTTCTAGTTATGAAACACCCTGCATAGTCTCTGTCTTCAAAAAAACCGCTATACAATCAGAGATAATCTCGCAGTGCCATTGCAGAACAAAGTAGTGTATTTTTACCGTTTTTTTATCTTTCTGTGCCCGTTACCGTGCTTTACTGATATGCTCTTTTATCAGATATTATGTGCTCTGCCTCTGCTAACGTAAGTTGACTGTAATCGACAGATGTGATCGTAATGCAGTATGGTGCTTGCTGCGTAATTGCTGCTTCTCGAAGCAGGAATGGAAATAAAGTAATAATATACTGTACGCAAAACGTGTGCTCCTTCTCCTTAGGGTTGCCGTTTTTTTCCGCAAGAGAAGTATCTGTATTATGGAAAGAAACTGATAACTTCTTGGCTGTGTGAAGGTCAAAGACCAGAACGAATATAGATAGAACCTGCAGCATTCACACTGTGTAGGTCGTCGCAGCGGTCTCTGGATGGCCCTGTGGTGGCCTTCAATCAGGAGGACAGCTCCATTCTTCAGCGATCACCCGGGGGACCGCTTAATCCGCTCAGGAGGAAGGCAGGGCGGATCCCTGCTGGAACGCTGCAGGACACCCGTCTCCCTGATCCCGAAAGACCGACGGCAGTATGGATCTCTGCAGGCCCGCGTTACGTTCCCTATGCTTTCCCAGAACCGCAAGTGCAGCAGGCACGACGCAACGAAATTAAGCTGGATAAATGCGTTTGCATCTAAAATTTACGTAACTTGTTTCTAATAGATATCACCTGCTGATAAACATGTCGTTATGGTTACAAATACTGGATTCGTATTCAGGGTTGGGGGCTATAATCTGATCTCTGGACACGAGGCAGTTTATACCTGATGAGAACGCAGGTAACCTTTGCATAGTATCACATGATGAATGTGGTTTCGATCACATGTTACTTTATGAAAACTAATTACCGACTTCATCTTTACAGCCATCATCAGATCTAAGAATTAATCGACACTCGTACTGCGATTACAGTACTGAACGTGTATTGCGTACGAACGTACGTATTGCTGCAAATTTTTTTTATATATGATGGTGGCTACAAGGACGAACACAGTAATCTTTAATAATCTGACCACAATCAGTGTCATGTCTTGTTCAGTGTACTCAACGCAGACAAATAACCATAACGGTGCGAGTATATCGTCGGTACCATATAAAAAAAGTGAACAGATGTCTGGAACAATAATTTCCAACAGATCTGCAGAAGGGTTGAATGCCGTTTTTGCCATACTGAAGGCTTTAAACCGAAAGTTGAATGTTTTTTTTCCTAGCAGATTCCTTCTATGCCCTGCACTTATAATTCACATTCTCTTAATAGTCTAATTTAACGGGAGTTCGCTGAAAACAATTGGAAAACAATTAAAAAGTCTTAAAATAGAAATTTAAGATTGTCAGAGTTTCGTAGTTCAGTCGGTATAAACGGAACCCCTGTTGGAGCACCTTGTTGTTCGCCTGTTAAAGACCCTCTTTTCAGGAACGGATTGACGTATCAAGTTGAAATTCATGCCACACTTTGAGGTGTGTAATAAATTGGTTGTGTAATAAAACTAAGCTTCTGATTCAGTGTAATCAAAAGGTACTGTCATTTAGCTCACATATTTTGATACTCACTAACATACTCGTCGGAACCTATAGTATGCTTCCCATTGACCTGGAATTACGGTATCTAGCAAGGAACAAGGTTCCCCCAGTAGAACTAAAGCGGAAAAAACCGAAAATTGTTCATTTGTAATTATACCACAAGAATTCTTTTTTTTTCTTTTCGCCATTTGTTTCAGTCTGGCCGTCCGTTTGTTAAGATCTCTTTTTCTCAAGAACAAGCAGACTTACCAAGTCTAAGGTCTACAATCTCTTGGGTACGTAAAAATTGGAGCTTCTACATCAATGTAATCAAAACATATGGCCATTTATGTCACATATTGTGATGCTCGCAAACTTTAAAAACTGTAAGGTATATCCCATCGACCTAAAATCATGAAACTTTCCAAGAAGCAAGGTTTTACAGTACAAGTGAAGGAAAAATTACAAAATCGTTGATTTGTAATTATACCACACTAAGAATATGTCTCTTTCTCATTTGCACCCGACTTCAAACTTAAAACATTCTCGAAAGTGTTGGAATTCCTGGGACCGATATCTTGCCAGTATCAATATCGACAACAGGACTCTTCAGTGGTAAGGTCATGTACAGGGAACGCAGTAAGGACGATGGCCAGAATCTATCCCGGAATGGTCGTCACCGCGAAGGTGGATGTGCGGACGGCCGAGAATAACGTTTAGAGTAGGAATAACGGGAATGGTAAAAGAGGTCTGGAAGAGGAAGACTGCAATGATCCTGAGCTGGCGACATTCCCTTAAACATAAACGAAGTAGTGTTAGCAATAACCGACGATAGCTTATTTATTTCTACTAATTTATTTCCTAGTAATTTAGTTAGACACGTGGGGCACGGTATAAAATGTTCTCGGTCTACTGGCAGTCTTTGATCTGAGTGCCAATCGATCTTCACATGATATATAATCGTCGTCAGAACTAGCTGTCATGATTGCCAGTACGGTCATTTTTATAGTTCGGTTGGTAATGGGGCGACGAAGAAATTGCAACGTCACAGCCCTGTGTTTTCAGAGTGTACGAATACCGTTTATGACTCGAGCAACACATCCGCTCCTGTTAGACTGTAAATAACACTACGCATAGTACTGCCACTAAAGCTATGTCATTGCCGGCCGGTGTGGCCGTGCGGTTCTAAGCGCTTCAGTGTGGAACCGCGTGACCGCTACGGTCGCAGGTTCGAATCCTACCTCGGGCATGGATGTGTGTGATGTCCTTAGGTTAGTTAGGTTTAAGTAGTTCTAAGTTGTTGCGGACTGATGACCTCAGATGTAGAGTCCCATAGTGCTCAGAGCCTTTTGAACCCAAAGCTATGTCAATAGTCTCCTTTGAAGTCTTTGTTGCACATTGTAGTTACAATTTTCGTTTCATCAAAAATAATTTTATACTAGTTTGAAAGATGTGCTCAGTAATCACACACATGGATCCATTTTACTAATAGTCCTTGTTCTGCAGAGTAGTGGAACGGTAGTTATGTTGAACTGTACCTATGGACTGTCAAATTGTACAGTGAGGTGGGCAGAACTCATCCGAGAGCGATATGCACATATACAGACGGGGGTAGTATTGCGTACACAAGGTGTTAAAGGGCAGCGCGTTGCCGGAGCTCTCATTTGTACACAGGTGAAACATGTGAAATGTTTCTGACATGACTACGACCGCACGAAGGGAATTAACATACTTAGGGCGAGAATTAGAGATGGAACTAGACGTATGCGACACTACATTTCGTAAATCGTTAGGGAATTCAATCTCCCGAGATCCACAGTGTCAAGAATGTTCCGAAAATACCAAATTTCACGCATTACCTCTCACTTCAGGCAACGACCGAGAGCAACGTAGAGTTGTCATTGCTAACAGGACAGTAACATTGCGTGAAATAACCCCGGATAAGAATGTGAGACGGACTATCAATCTATCCGACAGGACAGTGCGGCGAAATTTGGCGTTAATGGGCTTTGGCAGCAGACGGCTGGCCCGAGTTCCTTTGCTGACAGCACGACATTGCCTGTAGCGCCTCTCCTGGGTTGGACGCTAGACTAGTGGAAAACCGTGACTTGTTCAGATGAGTCTCGATTTCAGTTGGTAAGAGCTGATGATAGGATTCTAATGTGCGGCGGACCCCACGAAGCTATGGATGCGGCTATTCATCAGGGCGCTGTGAAGGCTGGTGGTGGCTCCATTACAGTATGGGTAGTGTTTACATTGAATGGACTAGATCCTGGTTATGTTCACCTACCTGGAGACATTGTGAAGCCATTCATGGTCTTCATGTTAATAAACAACGTCATCATGTCACCGGGCCACAATTAATCGCGATTTGTTTGAAGAAAATTCTTGACAGTCCGAACGAATGATTTTGTTGCGCAGATCGCACGCCGTGAATCCCATCGACAATTTATGTAACATAATCGAGAGGTCAGTTGGTGTACGATATTCAGCACTGCCAGCACTTTCGTAATTATGGACGGCTGTAGAGGTAGCACGGTTCAGTATTTGTGCAGGGGACTTCTATCGACTTGTTGAGTCCATGCCACGTAGACCTGCTGCATTAAGCCGAGCAAATTGAGGTGCGACATGATATTAGGAGGCATCCCATGACTTCTGTCAACTCCCACATAAGGAATATAAATTTCAGGAGCCAAGGGCACAAAAATGTCATTTTCTGGGCGCAGTATCTCCTTGGTCCTCTCGGCGCCGGGTGAGGGTGGGATGGAGATGTGAGGTTAGACGAATATCTTATACGATTTACATCCGGTAACCTGCTTCTCTTGATGGACACAGCTCTCTAGAAAAGGAGTGCTGTAGGTACATCCTTGCCCGGTGGATGAACGTCTTCCTGTATGGGATTTTTGGGGAGTTATAACTCAATTTTTTGTTCTCCACATCCATTCTCTTCTGGCATATTATTTCGAAATTTCGAGCGGTCTTCGCCGGAAACCAGTTTAGATCTATGTTTAAAAGCTGATTAAAAGGCTATCCGTCGAAAATAATTATGATAAATGTGGCTGTAGTATAATTACAAGAATTGTAACTTGAATACAGCAACCAGCCACAATAAATCATATTACAGGGAGCGGAAATTGATGTCGTTTCTGTGTATGCCGAAATTAGTTTGTCATTTATCTTCACATTTTAAGGTTAGAGTCACTTATTTACCAGTAAATAATTAAATCTTCAATTTTTATGGTGAAATGGCCAGCAAAATATCAGAAGCCGTACATATGCTGCATCGTATTCTTCTTGAGTTTCCCAAGGGTAGTAACGCAACATTTTCAACCATAACATTTGCAATGTTCATACGAGTACATTAGATGTTGGTAAATGGCGAAGGTGGTTTTCTAAGTTCAGATCCGTGAATTTCGATCTTTCCTACTCATATTGATCAGGAAGATCAACAAATTTAGACAGTGATATGTCTAGGTTGGAAGTGAAAGCAAATCCGTATCAGACCGTCGAGGAACTGTCAAACGTTCATAACTAACCTTGGTCGACCGTAAAAGAGCTTTAATAGCAGATCGGTAAAGACAAACAAAGCTAACCGACGCGCCACATGTTACCTATTGCTTCAACGGCAAAGTACAGCAACGGTTTTTGATTGCTCGGTCACTGCAGATGACGAATCGGTCCTCTATGATAATCCAAAACGCAAAAGGCCGTGGCTCTCTCCAAATAAGGTGAAGTACACTTACCAAGGGGACCTATGAACTTCCCCTCACCAATATGATTAATATTGGTTTGGCGTATAGAGCACGACTAGAACTTGAATACGTGTAAATACAAAGAAGTACCTCTCAACCGTTTTGGAGAAAACCGTGTCTGAAAATTTTAGGCAAGCTTATCTATCTTATATGGTCGTTAATACGGAAAGAGCTCGCAGTCGAGCGAGTAAACTAGACCGAGTCCCGTGGTTGGTAATATTTCTTTCTGTGAGTTATCTGTATCAATATTCGATGATAGGCTTAGAAATGCCTGATATGCAGCAGAACTGTGTGACGACCAAGAACCGTTTATTAATGTAAACGAAGTTTGTTTTGCGTTAGACACATTAAAAAAACACTAGACATGCAAAAATTGGGCTTTTACTACATCTGTTTGGTGTCGCGATGATTATTGTTTTTCTTGTTTCTATGATCAGTGTCATCCTGTCTCCTACAGTACTGCGTAATTTACAAATTATACTTGTCACAAATGTAGATACAGTAATATAAATAAACTGTCTATACTGATTAGATTGAAATGCTCTCGTGTATCCTTTCCTCATTTCCAATATTCCTAAGAAAAAAAAATTGCATCTTTTTTCATGTTAAAGATGTCAAAAATAGTAAATGAGTTGTTAAATATTGATACTTTTCACGGTCGCAATTTACATGGGAATGAAAAACAAGCTACCGTCAGCGAAATTCAGTTAAGTTACCTCGCGCTTATGAAACTAAGCATTTACTCGCGCTTATTGTTTTTATCATTTTTTTCTTATTTTTTTGTTGCAAGTTTCTTAAAGTAACTAAATTTTTCTTCCTTAAACTTAACCAAAAACCTCTGTTTCTTCTTGAAAGCAAACCCTGCTTTCTTCTTAACGGTATATTATTATTCAATTTGTGGCCTTTTAGAAGAATTAAAATTATGCTCTGACTGTATTTCAGATAAGGGAACTAAGCTATCCTTCCACATAAACTCGAGATCTCCTCCTATGGAAAGTGGATGATTTTCTTTTTAAACCACTTGTTTTTCCTTTTGTGAATTGTTTCTGACAATTTTGTCCCTTTTTTTGCTGCAGTTCGAACTCAGCTGTAGATTCACCTCCATCGTTAATGACACAGTTTGTATAGGAACATATAAGTCACGTAATTGTTCTCGTCTTTGAGGCCGGAAACACTTTGAACTCAGTGTACATTATCTTCTTGATGTTCATTCGAGCCGTTCTTGTCATTAATAGCGTTGCACAAGGCTAGGATTCGTGAACAGTCTACTGTTCGGTACAGCACTTTGTCAGTCAAATCACAATGTTCACAGTAAGGGTTTCGCATGATCCTCAGGTGGTATCACCATGATGATGTCGGAAATAGATCGTTTAAGTACATAAAGTGGCCGAGCGCAGCCTTGAACTTATAGTTCCATCCGAAAAGTCAATTAAGATTTGGCCGACGTATGTTGACTGTCTCTTTCTGCAGTTCTCCCATAATCTTTTTCGTGGTTAAGTGCTTTTCACTTCGAAGTTCTTCTAGAATTTGTGTTGTGGTTTTAAGAATACCAGTAATACACGTGAGAGTCCGTCGTTGAGTTCTACTGCTTTTTGTATTTCCCCAATTCCCCATGCGGCCTTCAATAAGTCCGACTAACTTGCTAGTTGTTTCAAGGATTTTGTAAGATTTTTAACTATGAGGACTGTGCTGTTCAGTCTAATCCACCTTTATTTGACAGTTTTATCAACTGATCTCTGGCTACACGAAGTAGTATTCCTTTCAGATGAACCATCCTGTATGTTTCTTTATGTGAGCAATGTATTTTCCTATGGGTATTATTTGAGCTGCATACCACATTGTTTAAAGAGCTAGCATATTGACATACTCTATCCTTTGAATAAGATTTCTGTTCCTGGAGCTGCTCACTATTAAGGTACTTCTTACTTTCTCCAAGACTAGTTTGGAACTGTCCTACACCAATTCTATCACGTTCTTCTTGAGTTTAACGTCGAGCCCTTTGATTTCGACGCATTCTGTGGAGGGATGTGGCGTTGTGAAGGTGTGTTCAACCATAGGAGTCGGGTTTTGTAGTTGTTTATTGCTGCTCTTGCTTCTCCCTTGTAAGAATCCATTATTTCTAAAATCTTCCCAATGTCATGATTCTGAGTTCTTACAGCTGTTCTGTCGTTGGTATAAGCGATAACGGCGAACCTTTGTGCTCCAGCATTTATTCCAGAGGTTTGGTTGGTGATTGAGCGAATCACCGATTCCAAGGAAATTATAAATAATATCATGGCGAACAGGGTTCCCTGTCAGACTGAGTGCTAAACTGAAAATTCTCCCATGAAGTGGCCGTTTAGTTGTAGTTTAGAGATCACTGGATTCCGGTCTAGTGGTAGCAGATTGTGGCCTATGGGAAGTAACAGCGTTGCAACAAATTCCGTGGATATTAGCGACTGACTAGGTCAAAGGCATTTTCTAGGTCGATGTTAAATAATCCTATTATTCAGTTTTAATGCATCCATGAGAAGAAGACCGTGTCTCACAGAGAGCAAAGTCCATCAATGTACTTCCTATTGGGAACGCTACACGTTTAGCCATATCTGATTACCCCTTTTAGTATTGCTGTTATTCTGAGTACCATTATTTTTAAGTCGGCACCTGACAAAATTATTGGCCTATAATCATTTTTCTTAATTTCCACGTTGCGGCACAGGGACAGTAATTTACGTTTCTTTTTTTTCCCATGGGCTCCGTCAGTACCCGGACTCCTATTTCGTGGTAAGTGCTTTACAATGTCTTCAGTTTCTTCTTCGGATATTGCCTCTACCAACATAGTGATGCCGGCTGGGGTGGCCGGCGGTTCTAGGCGCTACAGTCTGGAACCGCGCGACCGCTACGGTCGCAGGTTCGAAACCTGCCTCGGGCATGGATGTGTGTTATGTCCTTAGGTTACTTAGGTTTAAGTAGTCCTGAGTTCTAGGGGCTGATGACCTCAGAAGTAAAGTCCCATAGTGCTCAGAGCCATTTGAACACAGTGACATTTTCGTTGGTGAATGAAGTCGTGCAGTGTTGTACCAAACTTGCTGTCTTGGTAGGTTCTGATTGTGATTCTCCGAAAATTCTCCCAAAATCGCACTTAATATCTTCGGAAGACGTTAGATTTCCGATAAATCTCTGTCTGCGCCGTTTTCGTTCTCTTCTGATATTGTAGACTCTCCATTGCTAGTCCGGAATGTTTCCCTTATTTGTGCATGTGATTATATTGCCTTCGAGTTCTTTTTCTTGTAGTTCTGGTATCTTCTTTTTGAATTTCTTTCGTTCTCAAGACCGATCTTTTCTTAGAGTTCTCAAACAATTATGTGATAGAATTCGACGTTTATCCTTCCAGTTTCACAGATCCTAAACGCCACGTTTCTGAACAGTTTACGTGTTTCAGGTTTCGCCATTTTATCCCACCATTCAAGAACGCTCCTAGAGAATCACTTCCGATGAATCCACCCACGTTCGATAGCATTCACACTCAACGTATTCAGTATCCAATTACAATGGATCCGGCTAAGCCTTTTATTTTAACGACGACTGCATGGTGGTCCGAGAAGGTGACGAGGATTACTTCAAAGTCCTGCACATCTGTTCCTATTTTGGTATAAAATATGTCCAGTCTTGAGACTGACAGTGGAGATGCGTACCTAAACCGGGATGCGTGATGGTTAGTCGATCTATAACGTCTGTCGGTTTTAGTCCTCGAATGAAGTTATTTAAGGGGTCAGTTTTAGAGGTTGATCCTGTAGTGTCCGCCGATCTTACAACACAAGTAAAATCACCTTCCATTATCATGGCACTTTTGCGTGTCTCATAAATAACGGAACACTAGAAGAATAAAAAAGAAACTAACGGTAGTTATATTCGATCCAGATACCTGGCGCTTGTGAAACTAAGTACTTGCTCAACTGCGGACGTCGTGAACACTAGTGGCTTTATAAGCCTACACCACAAGCGTCCCTATAATTTTCAAACACTATTTACTGAAAAATTATTACAGTTGATCCTTCCTGTTTATATATGTTAAAGTCCTAGTCGTGCCCTGCACACCATATCAATAAGAATCAAACCAATGGGGGGAAGGTTTACTTCCGAAAAAGGCGCTTTTGCGTGTTGGCTGGAGTACTCTCGGGGGTCGTTCATTTTGAGGTGCTTAAGATTGGACAAACTGTGAATGTAGACCTTTACTGTGAATAACTGGATCGTGTAAATCAATCCTTAACTGGAAAGTGCTCAAAATTGTCAACGGAAAATGCGTTATTCTGCAACATGGTAATGCAAGACCGGAATGTGTTAGATGAACCCTTTAAAAAGTTAACGATTTGACGTGGGAGAGTTTGCCCCCATATTGCGCCATCGGATTTCCATTTCTTGCGACCGTATAAAATTTGAAGATGTGTGTGATGTATAAAATACCTTATCCAGATATTTTGCTCGAAAACCAACTGATTTTTATCGATCCGGTACTGAAAATTTGCACACTAGATGGCTAAAGGCTTTTGATAACGAGGATGATGAAATCACTGAATCATTGATTAAACACAACAATTTGTTAACAATTTATCTGTTGGAGCATAATGTAAAGAAAAGCATTACTTTCCGGTCACCCAAATACTTGCGGTTGGTCACTGTATCCTATCCTAAGTGAACAGATTTCTTTCGGACTGAATGACGAAAACTTTCCTCTCTAAATGTGTCTGTAAGCGTCGCCTTACTGTCTCCAAAAAGGAGGTGTTTGATGTCCACCCAAACGGCTATCTTGTAGAGGGTGCGTACTAATCATACGATAAACAAAATGCAGAATAGATTGAACGTCAAGCGGTCATATCGTAACCATATAGGACTGATGGATGAACTACAGGCGTTTCCCTTGAAATGTTCCACAGCAGCGTATTTGATAACGTGGATTTCTCTTTCTCTGGAGAAACTAATTTTCATTTTACTACCATTAAGGAGCCTGTCTAGCACATCCAAAATGCAAAATGCAAAATGAGAGAACTGTACGGAGAGTTACTTACTGGATGCAGCACGCTGGGGCACATCGAATTAGACGTCAGGCAGGCAAGTGCAGCGCTGAGCGCACCTTTGAAGTGGAGTGCTTCCATTTCCGAGAAATAAAAACCCACTCAGATGAACGTGAATCGCTGTCTGTTGCCTAAGGATGGCCCTGTACGTCTTGTCAGTAGCTTTTCCTTTCCAGTGAAGTGCTCATTCTCACGTTAAGTTTCCATCGTAACTAAGAGGCGTGTTCTTTTGAGTAAGTATCATTTTGAAATTAAAAAATGACGTGCTAAGATATCTCAATAATTTTATTTTTACATGAAAGCCTGTACCTTAATCTTCTTTTCTACATAATTTCCGTCAATACTGAGGCACTTGTCATAACGTTGTATCAGTTTTTGTACACCCTCCTCATAGAAGTCTGACTTGTTAACCACTGCATCACCACTGTTTTGACTTCGTCATCGTCTTGAAGACGCTGACTGCCCAGGTGTTTCTTCAAGTGCAGGAACAGATGGTAGTCACTGGGCGCAAGATCTGGGCTGTACGGAGGATGATCTAGAGTTTCCCATCGATAAAATGTATTGAGATCTTTGGTCTGATTCGCCACATGAGGACGGGCATTGTCTTGCAGCAAAACGATGCCCTTGCTCAACTTCCATGGACTGTTGCTTTGATTTTGGTGTGACGTAGGCCACCAATGTTTCATCGCCCCTAACAATTTGGCTTAAGAAATCATCACCTCGTTGTGGTACCGTTCAAGGAAAGTCAATGCACTGTCTAAACGTTTGGCTCTGAGCACTATGAGACTTAACTTCTAAGGTCATCAGTCGCCTAGAACTTAGAACTAATTAAACCTAACTAACCTAAGGACATCACACACAGCCGTGCCCGAGGCAGAATTTGAACCTGCGACCGGAGCGGTCGCTCGGTTCCAGACTGTAGCGCCTAGAACCGTACGGTCACTCCGGCCGGCTAAACGTTTGGTTTTGTGCACATCCGTCAACATTTTCGGTACCCAACGTGCGCACAATTTTCGGTAATTAAAGTGCTCACAATGACATACAAAACACTACGAGAAACATTAAGAAAGTCATCCCGCAAGGAGCAAATCGTAAAGCGTCTGTTCTCTCTCACCTTATTGTCCACTTCCTGCACCAAACTTTCATGAACGACCGAAGGATGCCCACTCCTTTGTTCATCATGCACATTTGTGCGGCCATCTTTAAATGCTCTCACCAACTTTCTTACCATTTCATCACTGATAATGTTTTCTCCGTAAACTGCACAGATCTCACGACGAATATCGATAGCTTTTAGGCCTTTAGAACTAAGAAATCTTATAACAGCCCGTACTTCACAGTCGGCAGGACTCACGATTATCGGAGGCAACTTAAACACTCAGTACACAACGTAAACAAGGAAGAAACAGAGTGTTCAGATGGTTCAAATGGCTCTGAGCACTATGGGACTTAACATCTGAGGTCATCAGTCCCCTAGAACTTAGAACTACTTATACCTAACTAACCTAAGAACATCACACACATCCATGCCCGAGGCAGGATTCGAACCTGCGACCGTAGCAGTCGCGCTGTTCCTGACTGAAGCGCCTAGAACCCCTCGGCCTCCGCGGTCGGCATCCAGACTGTAATGGCGTCAGTGCGTAGATTAAGGTATAGGCTTTCATGTAAAAATAAAATTATTGAGATACCTTAGCAAGTTTTTTTTTAATTTCAAGACGGTGCTTACTTAAAACAAAAAAAAACACGATTCGTATCCAGCCTCATCACAAGCTTTAAAAAAGTAGCAACGACATGTGTAATAACCAACAAATTTGCAGCTTGCTGTTTATGGTGTATTAAAGTAAAAGTCGGTTCAATTTCGTTCGTCATCCGCTTCCTGCATTAAAAATACTCCATATTATGTAAACTGAATGTGGAGAGGGGAAGAAATGAAAGGGAAGGAATTACTGATGTCACTTGCCTCAGGAATTTGTACGGAATCAGCATCGCTGAGTGGAAATGTGCGTCGGACCGGGATTGTAACCCGGGTTCTCATGCTTACTAGGCAACTGCGTGAACCACTGCACCACCCGGGCACAGTGTTCATCGCAACCACACGAATTGTCTCGGGACGCCTCTCGGCCGTCACTCATTCCACCCAAGCGCCACCTATCAACACTCCTCGCTCATGTTGCCCTTGCTCCCTACTTTTAGAGTCCTGGTATCTGCAGATAAACACGACATTGTGGTGCCTGTGTCGTTAAGAAGAATGATGCAGTGTTCCTTCGGAGATAGATAACCGGCGGCGACTTTCAGTTAAATTGTCCTCTCATGTACGGGAATTACATGTAAGAGTACAAGCTGTGTCGCAGGAACGACGACATGTGGAAGTTTAAGACTGGCCGTGAACCGTGCACGTGTAAACAAAGTGGTTACGGTGAGCGGTTGCGTAAAGCTGGAAATACGGGTTCGAGTCCCGGTCTAGCAGAAAGTTTCGTAGCCGTCACTCCCTTATATTGCTGCTGGTTGTTCGTATTCGCAACTGCAAATACGTTTCATTTAGTTTATACGCGGCAAACTGCACAGTCAGAGTGAATGACCACCCAGTGAAGAGGTAACAGCTAAGTCTGTAACTACCTTAGTATAAATATGGACAAGAGACAGAACTTCAAGCTAGTAAGATTAGTGAGGTCCATAACTTTTTTGGCAATTTATTTGGAAATAATAAGCAGCCAGTTGCTACAGAAGAATGCTGAAGATTAGATGGGTAGATCACGTAACTAATGAGGAGGTATTCAGTAGAATTGTGGAGATGAGAAATTTGTGGCACAACTTGACTAGAAGAAGGGATCGCTTGGTAGGACATATTCTGAGGCATCACGGCACCACCAATATAGTATTGGAGGGCAGCGTGGAGGGTAAAAATCGTAGAGGGAGACTAAGAGATGAATACACTACACAGATTCAGAAGGATGTAGGTTGCAGTAGGTACTGGGAGATGAAGAAGCTTGCACAGGATAGAGTAGCATGGAGAGGTGCATCAAGCCAGTCTCTGGACTGGAGACCACAACAGCAGCAACAAGCAGACAGTCGCTTTTTTAAAACTTCAATGCGATTTATTTTCTGTGCCATTAATTAATTTTCAGACTAGAGTTGTTAGAGGAACATTAACTGCACTATGTGGAACTAGACGATAGGGTCGTGATATTGGTGGAAATAATAGAAATTTGGTTACCGGTACTCACTCATTGACAGTAAATAAACCTGAACTTAACGGCAGAATGTGAATATGCTAGTTATACCATGCCACATTGCGATCCTTCTGTTGAGATGCATTGCATTACCGAGTAAATACACTGCTGGCCATTAAAATTGCTACACCAAGAAGAAGTGCAGATGATAAACGGCTATTCATTGGACAAATATAATATACTAGAACTGACATGTGATTAGATTTTCACTCAATTTGGGTGCATAGACCCTGAGAAATTAGTACCCAGAACAACCACCTCTGGCCGTAATAACGGCCTTGAAACGCCTGGGCATTGAGTCAAACAGAGCTTGGATGGCGTGTACAGGTACAGCTGGCCATGCAGCTTCAACACGATACCACAGTTCATCAAGAGTAGTGACTGACGTATTGTGACGAGCCAGTTGCTCGGCCACCATCGACCATACGTTTTCAGTTGGTGAGAGATCTGGAGAATGGGCTGGGCAGGGCAGCAGTCGAAAATTTTCTGTATCCAGAAAGGCCCGTACAGGATGTGCAACATGGGGTCATGCATTATCCTGCTGAGATGTAGGGTTTCGCAGGGATCGAATGAAGGGTAAAGACACGGGTCGTAACACATCTGATATGTAACGTCCACTGTTCAAAGTGCCGTCAGTGCGAACAAGAGGTGAACGAGGCGTGTAACCAACGGCACCCCATAGCATCACGGCAGGTGATACGCCAGTATGGCGGTGACGAATACACGCTTCCAATGTGCGTTCACCGCGATGTCGCCAAACACGGATGCGACCATCATGATGCTGTAAACAGAACCTGGACTCGTCCGAAAAAAATGACGTTTTGCCATTCGTGCACCCAGGTTCGTCGTGGAGTACACCGTCGCAGGCGCCCCTGTCTGTGATGCAGCATCAAGGGTAACCGAAGCCATGGTCTCCGAGCTGTTAGTCCATGCTGCTGCAAACGTAGTCGATCTGTTCGTGCAGATGGTTGTTGTCTTTTAAACGTACCCATCTGTTGGCTCGGGGATCGAGACGTGGCTGCATGATCCGTTACAGCCATGCGGATAAGATGCCTGTCATCTCGACTGCTAGTGATACGAGGCCGTTGGGATCCAGCACGGCGTTCCTTATTACCCTCCTGAACCCACCGATTCCATATTCTGCGAACAGTCATTGGATCTCGACCAACGCGAGCAGCAATGTCGCGATACGATAAACCGCAATCGCGATAGGCTACAATCCGACCTTTATCAAAGTCGGAAACGTGTTGGTACGCATTTCTCCTCCTTACACGAGGCATCACAACAACGTTTCTTTAGTCCCCCCTTAAACATCCCCCCAACAACAACGTTTCACCAGGCAAGGCCGGTCAACTGCTGTTTGTGTATGACAAATCGGTCGGAAACTTTCCTCATGTCAGCACGTTGTAGGTGTCGCCACCGGCGCCAACCGTGTGAATGCTTTGAATAACTAATCATTTACATATCACAGCATCTTCTTCCTGTCGTAAAATTCGCGTCTGTAGCACGTCACCTTCAAGGTGTAGCAATTTTAATGGCCAGTAGTGTATTTACAAGCATAGGTAAAGGATGTTAGTCAACGTTGACAGCTGTAACTTTCACACTATATATGTTTACAACATACATGTAACCTGGATCAAAAAGTCACACACAAGATAAACAGTAAGAGTGAAATAATTACGACATAACTAAAAAGTGAATGAGTTACTACCATATTTAGTAGACTTTTCATCGTGGAGGCGTGGCAATGTAAATAAGAAAGAGTGAAACAGTTATGAGTAAACGAACTGAATGGCATAGTTGATAGATGAACAACAGAATATTTGCGTAAACAGTAAGACGAATGTACCTTCTTATCGTATCAAATTTAGAAAAAGCGAAAGGTTGCATATTACACTCACATAAATCGCCAATTTAGATCACAGTGGCCGTTTGCCATCCACAATGAATACAGCTATCTTGTACACCACTGAATAAAAAGCATTTGTACTGTATTAGTAAAGGAGTTTTTCTATTTGGGGAGCAAAATAACTGATGATGGTCGAAGTAGAGAGGATATCAAATGTAGACTGGCAACGGCAAGGAAAGCGTTTCTGAAGAAAAGAAATTTGTTAACATCGAGTATAGATTTAAGTGTCAGGAAGTCGTTTCTGAAAGTATTTGTATGGAGTGTAGCCATGTATGGAAGTGAAACATGGACGGTAAATAGTTTGGACAAGAAGAGAATAGAAGCTTTCGAAATGTGGTGTTACAGAAGAATGCTGAAGATTAGATGGGTAGATCACATAACCAATGAGGAAGTATCGAATAGGATTGGGGAGAAGAGAAATTTGTGGCACAACTTGACCAGAAGAAGGGATCGGTTGGTAGGACATGTTCTGAGACATCAAGGGATCACCAATATAGTATTGGAGGGCAGCGTGGAGGGTAAAAATCGTAGGGCGAGACCAAGAGATGAATATACTAAGCAGATTCAGAAGGATGTAGGTTGCAGTAGGTACTGGGAGATGAAGAAGCTTGCACAGGATAGAGTAGCATGGAGAGCTGCATCAATCCAGTCTCAGGACTGAAGACCACAACAACAACAACTGTACACCACTAGTAATATTCTGACATAGATTGTCGATTATTTGAAACTGACTTGTATTCTGGTTAATGCACCGAAGTGACATTTGGGCTTCAATTTTAGTGCAGTATCTCGAGTTATGTTTTCCTATTTCGCTTTGAGCGATTGCCAGAAATGTTTCTCTCGTCGAATTAAAGCCAATTTATTTCCCAATTTTCCTTTTACGCTACTCGGAAGCACCGCCTTGCTTCCATTTGGTAAAACTAAGAAAGAGCTTCAAACATTAAACCTTCGTTTCTTTAAAGAATCTAACTCCCATGCATAAAATAGCTTCAAACTCTGATAATGTGTTAAATATTAAACTCTAAGCTTGTAAGCGAGAAAAAATGTAGGAAATTGTGTTTGCCGTTTTCTGGTAGTCCTTGTGTGCTCTCGTTACTAAACACTGGATAAATATCGCCTGGGAAATTTACACTCCCTTAAACAGAAACTAGTTTTTAACGCATCTCAATGTTTATGACTTCATATCTGCTGCACTGTGTGTCACACAATGAAATAATTTTGCAAGTACAGCCAGCAGTGTAAAGGGTGATTCAGCTACCCCTACAGTTCCGGTTTATGCAACCCACATTGCGTCTGTATCAGGAGCTGTATCCAGTCAGGCGACAGAAATCGAATCAATATACGAGAGCTATCCAGAAAGTAAGTTCCGATCGGTCTCGCAATTGGAATCCACTGTAAAAATCCGATGAAGTTTTGCACAGGTGTGTTGGGCAGTGTCTGTAGAACGTCCATCGGTCGCGTCACATCGCTTAATTATGATTGGCTGTTGATCAGAATATTTCTTCCAGATCATTCTCGTGGCAAAACTTTCCTTATCCAACAATAATCTGATAATAATCAATGTCACTAAAATTTCAATTTTTAGTATATTGTTTAATCAAAGTAAGTGAAATGCGAGATATTCTTCAACTTGATAAATAAACTTATTCCGCCTCTAACTTTCATTCTGGTTGCCTTTATACAAAACCATAACCATCCCACGGTCTATTTGTACAAGGTTTTATGAAAAGTGACATATTAAGTTTTAACGTATGTCCCACATACACTCTCTCAATCATTCTCACTCAATTTCACAACAAAATATAATCAAATAATAATTTTGACCGATTTTTGTATTACGTAATGCACAGTGACTAAAGTGTTAGAAAAGAAAATTCTAGTTAATTCATTTTTATGCAATGGTAACTTTGAAATGGCTTCAAATGATAATGCAAGTCAATCTGTATTTGTTCCTAACATGGTATTAAAAAACAAGCATTGGTTTTAGGAATTTTAGGTAATTTTCTTTATCTCCGGTGCTATAATAAATAAAAATCTGAAATTTTGACAGCATCATTCCATTAATAACAAAAGGCTGTGTACCAAATTTGAACAAAATGGGATAGTAACTAATATCGATTATTTATTTTCGTAGAGGGTATGAATCTTCATATTGACTGACTGTTACGCTATTCAGTTCTCACCGTACCAGGCGGCTGCGTGCCTTACTGCCACGAATGTCATCTCGTAATAATTTGCTCCGTTACACCTTCACGACACTGTCCATTCCGTTAAACTGCTCTTCCAAGTTCTTTGTTGTCTCTGACAGAATTACAATGTCATCAACAAACCTCAAAACTTTTATTTCTTCTCCCTGTACTTTAATTCCTGCTCTAAAGTTTTCTTTTGAATCCTGTACTGCTTGCTCAGTATACAGACTAAATAACATCAGGGATAGGCTAACACAGTGTCTCACTCCCTTCTCAACCACTGCTTCCCTTTCGTACTCCTCGACTGTTGTAACTGCCGTCTGACATGTGTACAGATTATAATTAGCGTTTCCCTCCATGTATGGTACTCCTACTACCTTCAGAATTCCAAAGAGAGTATTCCTGTCAACATTATCAAAAGCTATAAATATAGGTTTGCCTTTGCGTAACCTAACTGCTATGAGAACTAGCAGGATCAGTATGGCCTCGCGTGTTCCAACATTAGTCCGGAATCCACACTGATCTTCCTCGAGATCGGCTTCTACCAGCTTTCCCAATCTTCTGTAACTGATTCGTGTTAGTATTTGGCAGCCATGACTTACTAAACTGAGAGTTCGGTAATATTGACACCCATCATCACCTGCTTTTTTTGGAATTGTAATTATCATATTGTTCTTGTAGTCTGAGGGAATTTCGGCTGTCTCATACAGCTTGCTCACTAGATGAAAGGGTTTTCTCATGGCTGGCTCACCCAAAGCTATCAGTAGCTCTAATGGAATATTGTCTACTCCCGTGGCTTCGTTTCGACTTAAGTCTTCCGCTGCTTTTCAAATTCTTCACGAAGTATCATATGTCCTTCCTGATCTTCACCTCTATCCTGTTCCATTTCCATAATACTGCCCTCAAGCATACCTCACTTGAGTAGACTCTCTATACTTCTTCCACCTTTGTGATTTCTCTTCTTTGTGTAGGAGTGGTTTTCCAGCTAAGCTCTTGATGACCATACAGGTGGTTCTCTTTTCTGCAAAGATCTCATTAATTTTCCTGTAGGCAGCATCTATCTTTCCTCTGGTGATATATGCTTCTACATCCTCACGTTTGTCCTCTAGGCACTCCTGTTTAGCAATTTTGCACTTCCTGTCAATCTCATTTTCTAGACGTTTGTGTTCCTTCGCCTGCTTCATTTACTGCATTTTTATATTTTCTCCCTTGAACGATTAAATTCAGTATCTCTTATATTACTCAAGGATTTCTACTACCCCTCGTCTTTTTACCAACTTGATCTGCTGCCTTCGCTATGTTGTCTCTCAAAGCTACCCATTTTTCTTCCCTCTGAAACTCTCTAAAACCACTTCTTCTTTCAGTTTATCCAAGTCCAGTTTCCGTAAGTTCCTGCCTTTTTATAGTTTCTACAGTTTTAACCTGCAGTTCATAACCAATAAATTGTGGTCAGAGTCCACATCTGCCCCTGGAAATGTCTTACAATTTATAACCTGGTTCCGAAATCTATGTCTTATCGTTATACATTGAAGAGCCAAAGAAACTGGTATAGGCATGCGTATTCACATACAGAGATATGTAAACGGCAGAATACGGCGCTGCGGTCTACAACGCCTATATAGGACAAGTGTAAGGGGCAGTTGTTAGATCAGTTACTGCTGCTACAATGGCAGGTCATCAAGATTTAAGTGAGTTTGAACGTGGTGTTATAGTCGGCGCACGAGCGATAGGACAGAGCGTCTCCGAGTTAACGATGAAGTGGGGATTTTCCCGCACTACCATTTTACGAGTGAAGTGAGAATTTTCCATTATGACCATTTCACGAGTGTACCGTGAACATCAGGAATCCGGTAAAACGTTAGATCTCCGACATAGCTGCGGCCGGAAGAAGGATCCTGCAAGAACAGGACCAAAGACGACTAAAGAGAATTTTCAACGTGACAGAAGTGCAACCCTTCCTCAAGTTGCTGCAGGTTTTAATGTTGGACCATCAACAAGTATCAGCGTGCGAACCATTCAACGAAACATCATCGATATGGGCTTTCGGAGCCGGACGTCCACTCGTGTACCCTTGATGACAGCACGATACAAAGCTTTGCGCCTTGCATGGGTCCATCAACACCGACATTGGACTGTTAATGGCTGGAAACAAGTAGCCTGGTCGGACGAGTCTCGTTTCAAATTGTATCGAGCAGATGGATGTATACGGGCATGGAGACAACCTCATGTATCCATGGAGCTTGCATATCAGAAGGGGACTATTTAAGCTGGTGGAAGCTCCTTAATGGTGCGGGACGTGTGGATTTGGAGCCTCATACGTCTAGATACGACTCTGACAGGTGACACGTACGTAAATATACGGTCTGGTCGCCTGCATCCAGCCATGTCTATTGTGCACTGCGACGGACTTCAGCAATTCCAGCAGGACAATGCGACACCCCACATGTCCAGAATTTCTACAGAGTTTCTCCAGCAACACTCGTCTGAATTTAAACACTTCCGCTAGCAACCAATCTCCCCAGACATGAACATTATTGCGCATATCTGTGGTGCCTTGCAACGTGCTGTTCAGGAGAGATCTCCACCCCCTCTTACTCTTACGGTTTTATGGATAGCCCTGGAGTATTCATGGTGTCAGTTCCCTCCAGCACTACTTCAGACATTGTTCGAGTCCATGTCACTTCGTGTTGCGACGGTTCAGCGTGCTCACGGATGCCCCACAGGATATTAGGCAGGTGTACTAGTTTCTTTGGCTCTTCTGTATATAATCAATGTGAAACCTTCCTTTGTCTCCAGGTCTCTTCCACGAATGAAACCTTCTTTCAGTAAAGCTATACAACGCTAACTCACTTTTACATTCCGTCGGATACGTAAATTATAAGGCTCCTACGCGTGACACATTCCCATCTGGCCACTGAAAACATGGAGGTAAACTGTGAAATTAAAATTGTTGGATAAAAGAAAGTTCTAAAAACCTTTACGGTGACTCCACCGTCATAGACTAAAATAGAGTTTACTTTACAGAAAAACAATCTCATTCAACAATAAGTACACTAAAACAAAATAACAAAAGCCATAACTGTATGAGCATGACACAGAGTTATCATATACATTAGAGCACATCCTCTACTGTCAGATATGAATATGTTGACAATGTGTCGTGTATGGTTTGATTGCATGTTGTACAATTTCAGCAAGATTACAACAAAACTAGTTACTTATTATCAACGTAACATGAGGTTTTATTTAATCACTGCTTTTCCCGGCTAATGATCGTCATTTTGTTAAAGAAATATCCACCGGGGAACGTGTAGCAATGTTGTCTGTCAACAGTGAAAATGGCACTAAGTTCAAACAAGCTACATGTATGATAAGTAATCTGAACTAAACAAGAGTAATGATTTTTAGTAAATTTCAGTGCTGTTGTATAATAGTCTCTTTACTAGTTGCAGATCGTTTATCGAATTTAACGCTACTGTTATTCGGGGTTGCAACACTTTTCTTTAAGCAAAATGAACAGTTTTGTCACACAATGCCATACGCACTCAACCCTAATGAATTTTTACTGTCAAAATATTTCATAAAAGTTGTTACGAAATAACCAGGCTTCTTACATCAGCAGATAATAATTTATTTCACGTAATATGCTGTTCGCAGTCATAGAAGCTCACTGTATTCACAGTCTAACTGGAATTTATTACCTAAGAGTGGGTTCTGGGTCACCAGTACACAATTATTGTCGCAATTATGACCAAAAACATTTATGTCTGTATAGAAAATAAATTTGAAACTGCCGCTGCAATATTTCACTAAGATGGTGGCTAACATGAGACAATCACTTATCGATTCTGCTTCAGGCCCTGTTTTACTACTAACAAATAATACATATTAAATCTTTTTGTAACTTCACTATATGAGCTAACTTTTGAAAGTATTTCTCAATGTTAATCGCTTATTATTCAGTATTTAGCAATAAACCGCGCTGTAGATCAATAGCGCTAATGTCTGTGCTCTTTTGTAGCTGAGCAGGAAAATAATATTTATATAAGACGAGAATTACAATGAAATAACTCCAAACAAAGAAGATTCATTTCCATGACACATAAATTCTATTTTTCAAATATTTAATTAGCAACATAATACAGTTTTGTACAGATCTGTGCCTTAAAGAGACACCTATCACATCCTCTCAGTTGAACAGCTCGAACAAGACAAAGGGTTTTTCTAGAAGAAGCGTAGATAACAAAAGATTGAGATTTTCATAATTTTTTTCCATGGGTATTGTCTGAGATATAGTTTTTACAAAATATTAAATTATGTCATTGATAATAATTATTTATTATTTTGTTAACATGAAGCTCTTTTTATTAATATCACGAGAATACGATTAATGTTTATTCATATTCCACACACAATGCTGTCGTGAATATTATACTGAATAAAATATAGGCGTGGATATTACAACAAGTACCACCAAGTTGTCTCGTACATAATAATATGTAATGCAGAAAGAACGTTAAGCTGCATAAGAAGTAAACCTGGTTGTTTACCTCAACAAGCTTAAAGAATTTTTGCAACCTTATAGAGCATGCAGCGATTTTCTTAGATCTTACTGGTCGGAAATTATTTATTGAAAATAATTTTCCATTTCTTCATGTTTGAGAAGAAGTGCCAGCATCAAGTGATACAATTTGAAGTTGAACAAATTGCTCTATTTTGTGTGCGGCTTAACGCTGTTATATGTTATATGTACTAGACTTCTGTAGTATTACGTAGTTTCTTTAAGAACTATCCGGCGGTACAGAGCTACTTATCAACATACACACAGCTGACAGCAGTGGATGTGTTCAACCTCACGTATTAGACACCTCTGTGCCTTGCTGATACAGTCATGGCTGTTGTTTTAGTGTGCTTAGAATTGTATGGGAGTGTCTTTTCTGTAATGTAAACACTATTTTAGTGTAGACACCATAAACGTTTTAAGCACTTTCTTTTACGTAATATTTTTAATTTCACTGTTTAACTCCATATTTTCAATGTCGTGGTGGATACATACCAAACGTAGCAACTTCGTACGTGACCTATCCTGTGGTATGTAAAAGCGAGTTAGCAATTTTTCGTAATCACATGTGATAATTATAAACCTTGTAGCATATCAGCAACACCTAGAGATCTGAATGTGGCAATATAATTATGCGGAAACTAGCAATAAGGATAAGTATTAACTGGAGTCTGGGCAATAAAACTATTTTGGAAGCCTTTTTACGATGCTATAGAGATCGCTCTCCTTTACTTTCTCTGTCTTATGATATTGCTACTTGCTGTCCATGTTACATAATTTACTTTGGTTTTCCGTATACCACCTTACGTATTGTAGGAGCAGACATAGGAAAGTACGGCAAATAATTTTATTTCTTCATTTCCTTGGTATGGGAATGGTACTTTAACATCCGTACAAGCGTTGCTACTCGAAATATACTTAGTTCCCAAATACAGACCTCTTTGCATGCATTAGGAATGTACGAGTATAAATACTTACTATATCCCTCTTCCTTGGAGAGAACGGAGGTCTCCACGAATGCTGAACCTCTGTTACCATAAGTGCTGCAGAAGGCACCTTTCAGTATAGTTTTTCGAATATACACTCCTGGAAATGGAAAAAAGAACACATTGACACCGGTGTGTCAGACCCACCATACTTGCTCCGGACACTGCGAGAGGGCTATACAAGCAATGATCACACGCACGGCACAGCGGACACACCACGAACCGCGGTGTTGGCCGTCGAATGGCGCTAGCTGCGCAGCATTTGTGCACCGCCGCCGTCACTGTCAGCCAGTTTGCCGTGGCATACGGAGCTCCATCGCAGTCTTTAACACTTGTAGCATGCCGTGACAGCGTGGACGTGAACCGTATGTGCAGTTGACGGACTTTGAGCGAGGGGGTATAGTGGGCATGCGGGAGGCCGGGTGGACGTACCGCCGAATTGCTCAACACGTGGGGCGTGAGGTCTCCACAGTACATCGATGTTGTCGCCAGTGGTCGGCGGAAGGTGCAAGTGCCCGTCGACCTGGGACCGGACCGCAGCGACGCACGGATGCACGCCAAGACCGTAGGATCCTACGCAGTGCCGTAGGGGACCGCACCGCCACTTCCCACCAAATTAGGGACACTGTTGTTCCTGGGGTATCGGCGAGGACCATTCGCAACCGTCTCCATGAAGCTGGGCTACGGTCCCGCACACCGTTAGGCCGTCTTCCGCTCACGCCCCAACATCGTGCAGCCCGCCTCCAGTGGTGTCGCGACAGGCGTGAATGGAGGGACGAATGGAGACGTGTCGTCTTCAGCGATGAGAGTCGCTTCTGCCTTGGTGCCAATGATGGTCGTATGCGTGTTTGGCGCCGTGCAGGTGAGCGCCACAATCAGGACTGCATACGACCGAGGCACACAGGGCCAACACCCGGCATCATGGTGTGGGGAGCGATCTCCTACACTGGCCGTACACCACTGGTGATCGTCGAGGAGACACCGAATAGTGCACGGTACATCCAAACCGTCATCGAACCCATCGTTATACCATTCCTAGACCGGCAAGGGAACTTGCTGTTCCAACAGGACAATGCACGACTGCATGTATCCCGTGCCACCCAACGTGCTCTAGAAGGTGTAAGTCAACTACCCTGGCCAGCAAGATCTCCGGATCTGTCCCCCATTGAGCATGTTTGGGACTGGATGAAGCGTCGTCTCACGCGGTCTGCACGTCCAGCACGAACGCTGGTCCAACTGAGGCGCCAGGTGGAAATGGCATGGCAAGCCGTTCCACAGGACTACATCCAGCATCTCTACGATCGTCTCCATGGGAGAATAGCAGCCTGCATTGCTGCGAAAGGTGGATATACACTGTACTAGTGCCGACATTGTGCATGCTCTGTTGCCTGTGTCTATGTGCCTGTGGTTCTGTCAGTGTGATCATGTGATGTATCTGACCCCAGGAATGTGTCAATAAAGTTTCCCCTTCCTGGGACAATGAATTCACGGTGTTCTTATTTCAATTTCCAGGAGTGTATTTTCAGTACGATGAGGTGAGACACTTCTTCAATGCTACGCTATGTTATGTTTTACGAACTTTAGCAAGGATGATCAATTTCTGCTAAGTGTCTGTGATAAACTGAGACATTTATTGGCTGTGATTTCTACATACGGCTATCTATAATCTTTGAGAGGTATTTCTGCCACGACATAATGCGCACGTCATTTCCCAAGAAGAATTCATCTGAACAATTCGCTGAGAAAGTCTGCAGTAGCACTTATTCAAAACGCGGAAGAATTACAACAGGACATTAAAAATTAAACTCAACGAGGGACTCTACAAGTGTACGCAAAGAAGAGTTTTTTCGCTTAGTGTCTGATGTGCCCTAGAAACAACACTGCAGCAGACACGAGAAACAAGCACAATTACAGAGTCTGTCCAGGGCGTTAGTACAACTCCTGTTTTTCGTCCTAACAGTTGCTCAGTTTGGCGTAGCGAAGATGGAAGAGTACTTTCAGAATTAAGTACTATTTTTCTGGTAGAACATCTCTTACTTCCACGAAAATGTCCGTTGCCAGATGTATTTTCCGTTTCATCCTTATTTGCAAAAGGGAAGTTTAAAATTTGAGGTTCTTTTACTGTGTTTAATTGCTTATGTGCATATCTTGACTTTATATTGAAATTTATTAGCTTTTAGTATAATGCAATGTTATTATAATGCAATTTTCACTACTTATCTCATTCAGTTTTGTTATATACTCTGTAATAATTGTTTCCGGTGAAATGGGCTCTGTCTGAAGCAAAAATTAAAAAAAAAATTGGAAAAAGCGCTAGTGCCACGTCGAGATAACTGCGCAGCAGGCTTAGCCAAAAATATACCTATCGGCGTGGCTTGCGTTTTGCGCTTACTTTTTTGACGTGTCGATACTGTAATTTCCTGTGCGGCCATATTGCTATTTCCACCACCGTAACTTCCTGATCAGGGCGTATTGGCTTGGAGACCATCAGATGCACCAGTCAGCTACCAGAAAAACATCACGAACATGAAATAAGTGCCAATCAATTGGAAGTAAATGATGGTGTATACACGATGTCCATAAGAAAAGCGATGTCATGCCCGGTAAACTGATTTTACTGAAGAACAGCTTTCAGGGAAAGCATGTAAAATACTGCATTATAATACCGCATTACAAGTGAATTTTCACTCTCCAACGCAGTGTGTGCTGATTTGAAACTTCCTAGCCATTTTTGCAAAAGTCCTAAACTCGAGCCCCGGTCCTGCACACAGTTTCATCTTACCAGTAGGTTTCGTACAATGTATTTATTTTTATACTTTCTTTTATAGGAAAATTTGTAGCTGCGTAAGTAAATATAAATGTATTGCGTATCAGTATTCAGGAATTTCCATTTTTAAGCACAGTACCATGTGAATCCAGTCTTACGGAAAAACAGATACACATATTTCAACAATATATTGCTATTCTCATCTAGACATTTCCGTCATTTTCAGACATAAGTAATCGTTCAGTTACGCTGATTGATACTGCGCAATACTCTTATAAAAGCTAGATTACAATTTTTAGCTCGTTTTGTCAAATTTCGACGTTGGTAACCATGTGACCTATAACACGATATCCGTTTCTCACGCTTACGTTTCAGCGCCATCATCATAAACAACAATTCTGTGAAGTTGGTCCAGAGCATCCAGATTGTTGGATTCTACAGTCGCCGACATCCACGCTTAACACCTGAGCCGGAACTGCAAAAATATAGCTGAAATCCCAATTTCAATTTGTACACAAACTGGTGTGGCGTGGATTCTGACTTTGTTGATAACGAATCTGATACGATAGTAAATGAATTTAAAATGTCGAATAGAGTAGGATGGACAAAATTTGAAACATTATTTTAACCAGAAATGATTTCTTGAGATTTTTGACCATCCCAGATACGAATTTTATGTTATGGCGTACAATTCAAAGTGATGGGTCCAATATGCCAAATAAAATTTAAAAAATCATTACGGCATATTTTTCATGAACAAATTCCTCAATCGTTGATATTTTTCTTTTGATGATCAGATGTTAAAAATAAAGCCACACATTCACTGCCATCGATATTGTTTGGAAATGCCGAATTACACCGTACATGTTCTTTGTTACCTTGGATGGGGTGTTAAGAAGTAACGTCATATCCAAACATTAAAGTATTCGATATTCTTGTAGCACAGATCTCGTTTCGCTAGTGTAGAAGTGAAGAGAATATTGCAGAGTTACACAGGCAGGCAGTTTTCCTCGCTAAAAAAAGTCGACTAAGATGAAACTTACACGTTAGGTTTCCGAGAATGTACGTCTATAGCACAAAATTGAAAGAAAATGGACTGTGGGAAAACTAGAAATTAAACTAATCGAAGCTTTTTAGGTGCGGTGCTCTATCAGTACGTTGAGAATTAAATAGACTCATAAGAATTCCTGAAGTTCTCTGTAGAATCGGCAAGGAAAGGATTATGTAGGAAACATTAACAAGAAGACGAGAGAGAATAATAAGAAGAGTGTTGAGACATCAAGGAATAACTTCCATGATACTAGAGGGAGCCGTAGAGGACGTTTATTTCAAGATTCTGTAGATAACATCCACATTTTCTTGAAGTCCTTCTAGAACAGCGCATCTCAGATACTTTGAGTCTCTTCTTCTCCAGTTTTACCATAGTCCATGGTCACTTCCACACAAAGCTGTGCACCAAACGTACATTTTCAGGAACTCCTTCCCCAAATTAAGGCCGATGTTTGACACTAGTAGATATATTTTGGTCAGGAATTCCACCTTCGCCTGTGCTAGACTGCTTTTTATGTCCTCTTACCCTCATCTGTCGTGTGTTATTTTGCTTCCAGGTTTACAGAACTCCTTCACTTCGTGTACTTCTTGCTACCCAGTTTTTATGTTAAGGACTGCAAGCTGTCGAACGATACCCAATAATTTCTCGCCATGCGGTGTGGCCGAGCGCTTTGAGTCGCCATGTCACGGACTGCGCAGCCCCTCCCGCCAGAGGTTCGAGTCCTCCCACGTGCATGGGTGTGTGTTGTTCTTAGCATAAGTTAGTTTAAGTAGTGTGTAAATCTAGGGACCGATGACTTCAGTTGTTTGGTCCCTTAGGAATTCACACACACACACACACACACACACACACACACACACACACACACACACATTTGTATTCCGCACTAGCGTCTAGTGTGCAGTGTACTTTACATATAGTTTCGCACTATCCCAGAATCCTTTCAATACATCTCAGTTTTTCGTGCATCTTCCCTAAACCTGATTCTGCGTGATTCTCTCATGTCATGTCGCATCTTAATATTACCACTCAATAGCTGCACGATGTGACGAGCTCAAATTTTCACCATTAATCTGGAATCTTATATCTGTCAATAAATAAAACGAGCTTCCTTTCATTGCACCAATTGGAAATTTCGTCCAAGTGTTTCTGCGTTTCCCTACGATCATCCATTCACGATACTTAGCTGTATGTCACATCATCGTCAGCGAAATATCTTACAGTCGCCGGATTTGACGTCGCCTGATTTCTTTCTGCCCAGATATTTGTAAAAGAGTTCGTGCCGGGGTATAATTGTTACATCTCGCTTCTGACACGAATTGTAAAAGAGTACGTGGTTTGGGAATGGGGAGAGAAATTTCCGACACCAATGTAAATGTATAAAATGGCAGGTAAGAGGGAAGAACGTTGTTAAATATGCCTCGTGGCGGCAGTTTGTGGGAGGTCTAGCGGTCAGGATTTGATAGTGGGCATCCTGGGCTGCCGTTAAATGACAAAACAGGGAATTAAGTACAATAAAGAGGATATATTTCAATATACGGAGTACAAAAGGCACACCTAGGGTCTAAAGTTAGCAGGTTTAGGCCAGTCAAGGAGGACGAACAATTATCTGAAATGGGTAACGGAAGAGGAAGCGATTCATGTTAACTTACGTTGGGGGCCGGTCGTGAAAAGCAGAGCCAGAGGTTCTGCCTTCCGAAAAGACGTCTGTTCTGCTCGAGTTCTGGATTACAAGAGAGAGAGAGGCAACTGTGTTCCGCACCGCAGAGCACTCCAGCGTCAACACACGTGACCTGTATCCCACGCACGCTATTGACTAAAACCAATGGCGTGCATTCGCTAGCAGTTTCAGCAGATGGCTCAGGACGTCTCTTTTCAGCAGCTTTAACTGACCAGAACTGCCTCGGTTTTGAAAGGCAAGCGCCGGCCAGTGTGACCGAGCGGTTCTAGGCGCTACAGTCTGAAACCGCGCGACCGCTACGGTCGCAGGTTCGAATTCTGCCTCGGGCATGTATGTTTGTGATGTCCTTAGCTTAGTTAGGTTTAAGTAGTTCCAAGTTCTAGGGGACTGATGACCTCAGAAGCTAAGTCCCATAGCGCTCAGAGCCGTTTGAACCATTTTTTTACGTCTCGCCTGGGCCCGTCAACCCCGACATTGGACTGATGACAGGAAACATGTTGCTTGGTCGGACGAGTCTCGTTTCAAATTGTATCGACCGGATGAACGCATGCGGGTATGGGTACAACATCATCAATCCATGGATGGCTCTGAGCACTATGGGACTTAACATCTGTGGTCATCAGTCCCCTAGAACTTAGAACTACTTAAACCTAACTAACATAAGGACATCACACACATCCATGCCCGAAGCAGGATTCGAACCTGCGACCGTAGCGGTCACGCGGTTCCAGACTGAAGCGCCTTTAACCGCACGGCCACACCGGCCGGCCGTCAATCCATGGACCCTACATGCCATCAGGGGATTGTTCAAGCTGGTGGAGGCTCTATAATGGTGTGGGGTGTGTGCAGTTGGAGTGATATGGGACCCCTCAAACGTCTACAAACGTCTCCGACGGATGACACGTACGTAAGCATCCTGTTTGGTCACCCGCATGCAACCATGTCCATTGTGCTCTCCGACGGACTTAAGCATTTCCAGTAGGACAATGCTACACCCCACTCGTCCAAATTTGCTACAGAATTGCTCCAGGAACTCTCTTTTGAGTTTAAACACTTCCACTAGCAACTAATATTCCCAGACATGAACATTATTGAGCATATCTTGGATAATTTGCAACGTGCTGCTCGGAAGAGATCTCCACCCCCTCGTACTGTTGCGGATTTATGGACAGCCCTGCAGGATTTACGGTGTCAGTTACCTCCAGCACTACTTCAGACATTTGTCGAATCCATACCACGTCGTGTTGCGGCACTTCTGCGTGCTCGCGGGGGCCCTACATGATATTAGGCAGGTGTACCGGTTTCTTTGGCTCTTCTGTGTACGACCCCACCTGAAGATCGGCATCTGGCCATCTGTGTGTTGCGCCGTCGTACGAATGCTGCCACAGCACTGGCAAGACGATCTCACCAGGGTTACTGGAGCTACAGAGTGCGATCAGAATGTAACGAACAAGTTGCGAGAAAGGGCCATACGACCTAGACGTTCTGTTCGAGAACCGCTTGGCACTTCATCTTGCACTTCGCCTTCTATTCTGCCGTTACCTTGTGAACCGGCAACTTCGACATTGGCGGAACGTATTATTCACGGACTAGTCCAGATATCTTACGACCAAGATGATAGCCATGTTGGTGTGCGAAGACCGATGATGAGCAGTACCTGCCAGACATTGTCCAGGAATCTGACAGATTTCAAAATATCTGCGGTGTTGTGGGAAGGCTTTAGTGTTGACAGCTATACGGACTTTGTCGTTGTCCATGGTGGCCTTACCGCTAAGCAGTACAGAGAACAGATCCCGCTGGACCCTGAATTCCACTTAATGCCTAGTCCTATGTGGCTGTCGTCAGCAAGGATGACTTGCAAAAGTCTTGACATTGAAGTAATTTGATAGCCTATGGTGAGTCCCGACCTGAACCTAACATGTATGTGTGGGATATGTTTGACTGACGTGTTCGTGGCCGACCTGTTCTATCATGAACTGTTCAAGTTCTCACATTGGCTCTCACTGAAGAATGGGAACCGATACCACATGTTGACTTCCGCAGTCTTATACCAAGCATGCTGCGCAAGTGTCAGCAGGAGCATTTACACATTATTGAAGCTCTTAAATTCCAATGAAGAGCACCCATAATAACGGGATGAACGATTATTTTTACTTTTTTTCGACACATGCCGGACATTTCAGTTCTTTTCATATAAAGGAATGAGGATGTAATGATATTTTGTTATGTATTTAAGTTTTTGAAGATAAAGGTATAATTCGGCATCGTATCAAGTCCACAATAATTATTGCGCAGTGGAGTGTGGCAGAACGCCAAAGTTATGTTCCCATAATTCAGTTGAGCAGTCTAAGTATAGTGTTTAAAAATGTTTCAGAAATTGAAGACTAAGACAACGTGAAACCACAGAAATAAAAGAAATGGCGCTGCTGCTACGGTCGCAAGTTCGAAACCTGCCTCGGGCATAGACGTGTGTGGTGTCCTTAGGTTAGTTAGGTTTAAGCAGTTCTAAGTGTAGGGACTGATAACCTCGGATGTTAAGTCCCATAGTGCTTAGAGCCATTTGAACCACAAAATAAATGCACCAATTTCTATATATATCCACCCTATGTCGTAAATATTTCTTTTTTAAATTTTATTAACTGAAACTTGAACTGTATTTAATGTTTGCGCGAAAAAATGCTATTTATCATAAAATTTTAACTAATTTCTAAGAAATTCAACGATTCCGTAATAAATGTTCGGGCTCCGTGTGCATTGGTTCACATACCGGAATCGGCATTCAGGATGGCCGCGATTCAAGTTCCCGTTCGGCCATCTCCAGTTCGATTTTCCTTGGTTTCCTTAAATATTTTAAATTCAATTCCGTAACGGTTTCCTTAAAAAGTAGACAGTAAATGTACTTCGTCCTCCCCCCCCCCCCCCCCCTCACAATACTAGCCTGTGTTTAGTTTCTAGTGGTCTCATTCTCGACATGACGTTTATCCCAGATCTACAGTCTTAAATACTGTTGTCATCGACTACAAGAGCCGATGAGAAAGCAGCCATTGCAGCATAGGAAGTGCGTGAGAAATTAATTCAGGCAGCTTCCAGAGAGGACAAATAAAAGTTACGGCCGACACACACTTGACGGAACGAAACGTGACGGGACGGAACGAAACGTGACGGGACGGAACGGAACGTGAAAACATCTCACAATGCTTTTCAAATGGCGACATTCATGCGGGCCGTCCACGGAAACGAACGGGACGGGACGAAACGAGAAGTCGGCGTCAAAGTTTCTTGGGAAGAAAGTTTTTGGCGTTGGCGTTTGTGGTGGAATGATGGCGTCGTCTGCTACCACTGAAATTTAATAAAGTCCCGCCGCGCTCACTCATGTTTTAGTCGTGGATTTCGAGCTTTCGTCTGTGTTGTATTTTTTATTTTGTTTCCAAGGCAGACTGAAAATACTCCACGATGACTTTTTCAGTATTTTTTTTCTGTGACCGTTCATCTACAATAGAGCCCAACTGCCTTAAAGCTAAGAATATTTAGATTTTACATTACCTGTACAAATAAAAGGCCTACTTCGTCGTTGAATAATAACATAAAAACAAGCAACAGTTTTCGGTAAATAACCTGTTTTTAACACCGATGAAAAATGGTAACTAAAAAGAAAAATATAACGATTAAGGTGAAAAAAAAGAGACTTCTATGCATTTGTCATCTGTGTGTTGATACGCATGCAGTTGAAAGTACACGATATTACTAGGGAAAAAAATCAATAAACATGCGTTCTAAAGTGCATACCTTAAGGGCTATGGGTACTTCGCCATCTTCGACGTTGTGAAACACATCTCTTCTACTGAGCAAGTGCTCATAGTTCTTCAGGTATGCATTTCAGAGCCAACTCTTACTAGATATTTTTTCCTTGCATTTCCTCGTTTTGAGAGTACTGAAGAGCTCTCTGTTTTAATTGTAAAAAAAATAAAAAATAAAAAAACCTTCAACAGTCAAGATCAAGATCTCATGAAATATTTATTTATATAAGAGAGCCAATTTCAGTAGACTTAGCTGTCATCTTCAGGCCTGTAAGTAAGTGCATACACATGGAATAGGGTTCAAATGGCTCTGAGCACTTAACATCTGAGGTCATCAGTCGCCTAGAACTTAGAACTAATTAAACCTAACTAACCCAACGACATCACACACATCCATGCCCGAGGCAGGATTCGAACCTGCGACCGTAGCGGTCGTTCGGTTCCAGACTGTAGCACCTAGAACCGCACGGCCACTCTGAGCGCCCACATGGAATTTGTCTCATAAGTTAAGATGTACCACTTGATATAAAAGTTTTAGTTCGGTATAATATAAACCTGAAGTGGACGTGTACATTTGCATACCTTAAAATCTTTTTGTTGTAAAACATGTTCATTTTACACTGAGCCTTACGCGAAAGATTTAAGGTTTGTAAATGTACAGGTCCACTTCCTGTTTTTATGATACCACTTAAACTTTAATATCAAACGTACATCTTAACTTATGAGACATATTCCAAGTATATGCACTTGCTTACAGACCTCAATGTGACAGGTAAGTCTATTAATACCGGCTGTCTTAAATAAAGAAATATGTTATGCTATCTTGGCTGTTGAATGTTTTTTTATATGTTTTCCTGTTTTAATTCATACTACCTCCTCCCAAAATGTGAAAAGCGAAGAGCTTGCAGCAGAAGAGGTTTGTTTACAGTACTGAAAACGGAGAAGTGCTCATAGCTCGTATGGTAAGCTTTAGAGCCCATGTTTACTCAGACGTTTTTGCTTATAGTAACGTGTACTTTCAATCGTGTGCATCTACATCATTAATTATGATAAACCATGTGTATTTCCTCTACAAAGTAAGTGTCGTGATCTTAAAATGTCAGTGCGACACTTACTCTGCTGTATCACGTGTCAGCGGTACAGCATATAAACATTACCATGTCAGTTACTAATTTTGCTGTGACCAGTAATAAACTCTCATTGTTAGTTTCTTAATTCTGATATTGTACTCGGAATTTTGTATTACGGAAGATATCTCATACCCTCAGCTTCGTCTTTCAATACTGAGCTAAGTGAAGTGACATTGTGTTGACATTCTATCCGGTGAGAACACAGCACGGTGACGTTGCCTTCGTCCCATTCCGTAGACGTGGAGTGTTCTATGGGCATTTAGTCGGAAGCCGGACCATTGCTCAGTCGCTCTACTACCTATGTCGATAGTTCACTTTAGAGACGCAATTGCGTGGAGGAGCGAAAATCTAATCTTCACTTGGTGACGTGGTGAGACCGCTGGAGCACCAACTGAGGGCGTCACCTATAGCCAAGCCCGTGAGCCGAGAGCAACTGAATCGGCGGACCAACGGGAATCCAATAACAAGTCATCGCGAGCGAAAGTTCATAGTCCCAGACTAGAAACCCATTAGCATAAGCATGGGCCGTGTAGCACGTACTGAGGTTCTGCTTTATTAGGAGACCTGTTCACCACTCTGCCATGCCGAACGGCGAACAAAGTGGCCGTCCACAGCTCTGCATACGTGTAACTCCTGTAACGCCGCTCAGTAGAGGTCGCTCCTGCCGATCTCTTCCTAGAGAGGCCGAATAGGAAGTGAACAAGTCGTCCGGCGGCCGCCATGTTTCTGCCAGGCTGAGCGCGTAGTCAAGTGAACTGCAGTCACCTACCGACCATTACAACATATAGAATTCACGGGAGAGAGCATAGCAACACTAATAAAACGATCTGTATTAAAAGTTATAATTATCTGCTAGATTAGATAAAGTAACGTAATTAATTTTCTTTGTCTCCAGGCTGTTTTTACTGTACTGTTAGAGGAAAACGACCATCCATAGTTCGCATACGAGAGAGGGGGAGGAGGTGGTACTTTGTTAATGTCTGTCTTACCCATCTGCTCTAATATAACCTGCCATAACACCTACTTTTAATGTGTGAAGGATGTGTACGATTGTAATAATCTGCAAATCTATTTTAGTAACGTAGATAAAGACACTGTTACCAAAAATATACGTCAACTTATTTTTTTTAATCTGATGCTATAGTTTGGTGCTTATTTTCTGATAGCGGCTATCGAGACGAATCCAATGATGTGTAACAGTAAGGTCTCTAAAGGTCAACGAAGGTCGCAAATGTGGCATGAACGTCCATTTACAGAAGGTGTTCGAAGTGATGGCCGTTGGTATCAGTGCAGTGCTGCAATCTTCTTATCATGGAGAGAATGGTATTTCTTATCACATGGACACTTATCGAAGCACATGATCTGACAGTTCTCTCTCGTACATCCTCAGGTGTAGCTGGAACGTCTTTATAAACAATGTCTTTTACGAATCCTCACAAGAAAAAATCTGGCGGCGTCAAGTCTGACGAAGAGCCAGCCATGACACATCTCCTCCGCCTCCAGTCCAACGAGTTGGGAACTGTCTCTGCAACTCATTTCTAGCCATCAGTGAAAAATGTGTCGGATACCCATCGTGTTGGTACCACATTCTGTTCCTTGTTCCTAAAGGTATTTCTTCCAATAACAGACCTAATATTTCTTGCAGGAGTGTGGTGTACTTCCTACTATTAAGATTTCCTTCTATGAAAAAGGGGCCTATAATTCTGTCCTCCAGAATCCCACACCATACATTCACCGACCACGCTTTATGGTGTACAACATGGATTTACAGCTTGCAAATAGTGCATGGTATGCAAATTAACATTTTCATGGTTCGTGAATGTAGCCCTGTCAGTAAATAAAATAAAATTAATAAATATGTCATCCCTTTGAATCTGAAGTTGAGCCCATCGGTAGAATTCAATGCGACGCATACAATCCGTACCAGTTGATTCTTGGTGGAGACTGATATGGTAAGGATGATATTTATGGCGATGCAGAACACGAACCACACTACTTTGCCTCATGCCAGGTTCCCTTGCGATTTGACGCGAACTAACAAAGATCTCGAACCACAGTAACAAGAGTACCAATTTCCGTTTCCTCGTTAGAAACTTTCCTTTGCCTGACACGTTTCCTATGCGTTAAAGACGCAGGTATTCTCAATTATTTAAATGCACGATGTGTAGGGTGAGTTCGTTGCGGATATCTGGCAGCGTGTAAGCCTCTAGCTCTCAATGAATTTCGTTGGCATTCTCCGTAAATGAGAAGCATATCGATTGTTGTTCGAAGGAATAGAAATTCACATTCGTTTGATTCGACGATGCTAGTCTTACAGTTCCTATCAGTGTTGTATTGTGAAAGCGTCGAATGGTGTTCACACGTCAAAGGCACGTTAGATGGATACGCCATATTCGGCTAATATTTACTATTTGCACGATATACGAGAGAGCCGTGTCAGAGTATGTGCTTCGGTAAGTGCCGAAGTGATAAGGAATACCACTAAACCCATAAGAAGAAGATCGCAGCACTGCATCGATATCAGTGGTCATCACTTCGAACACCTTCTGTAAATGGAAGTTCATGCCACCTTTATGACCTTCGTTGAGCGTTAGAGACTTTACTATTACACATCACTGGATTCGTCTCAATAGCCGATATCAGAAAATGAGAACCCAACTATAGCAATCCATTTAAAAAAACAAAGTTCACCTTCATATCTCTAAAGCTACCCCACCCAGCAACAAAAAACGAAGATATTATGGCCCACGTAATCATATGCAACGTTTGTCCCGCAAACTTTTCAGCTCTTATCAATACTTTCGGTGTTATTCTTGGTGGCAATAGTTAGTTGCAGCACTGCTTACAACAATTTGCATGGGCCGGTGCACCCATCAGGGAGAGGACTACATCGAAGGGAACAACATTTCAGTTTCGTAAATTTTTCACTCAAGAATTAAAGCACAACTCCTGTTTATTTATTACCACATATCGTATGTAATGTTTATTTCCAACAACCTCGAAAAGTTCCTGACCAATTTACGTCAAACTTTTGCGCATGCACTACCGAGAATTCGGACAGACATAGGCTATATTTAATATATATAGCATATAAATGTGTTTCTATACTACTGTATCAACACTAGTCGCTATCTAACGGTGATACCAAATATCTGGAAATGTACTTCACCTATTTACTTCAGAATTTTATACAATATCTAATGAACATTCGGACCGACATAGGCTATATACAGTTTAATGTATATAGCGTTTAAATTTATGCGTAATACGTAAAGGGGAAATGTTGACACCAAACATCTTGAAAAGTTCTTGACTGATGCGCTTCAAATTTTTACAAGGCGCTGTAAGGAACATTCGGGAACACACAGGTTACATGTTTTTAAAATATGAAAAATGTAAATATATATGTAATCTATAAAGGGAAAACGTTATACCAAAAATCTAAAAAAGTCTGAGAACCGAAATGAATCAAAAAGCTTTACACGTCATCCAATAAACGTTTCGACGGATATATGTATACATGTAGGGTGATTTTTTTCCACCGTGTACAAACTCTAGGGACTTATCGATGAGAAGATGTTGTTGTTGTGGTCTTCAGTCCAGACACTGGTTTGATGCAGCTCTCCATGCTACTCTGTCCTGTGCAAGCTTTTTCATCACCCAGTACCAACTGCAACCTACATCCTTTTGAATCTGCTTAGTAAATATATCTCCTGGTGTCCCTCTACGATTTTTCCCTCCATACTGCCCTCCAATACTAAATTGGTGATCCCTTGATGCCTCAGAATATGCCCTACCAACCGATCCCTTCTTCTAGTCAAGTTGTGCCACAATTTTAACTCTCTCCAATTCTGTTCAATACCTTCTCATTAGCTATGCGATCTACCCATCTAATCTTCAGTATTCTTCTGTGGCACCACATTTCGAAAGCTTCTATTCTCTTCTTGTCTAAACTATTTATCGTCCACGTTTCAGTTCCATACATGGCTACACTCCAACAAACACTTTTAGAAACGACTTCCAGACACTTAAATCTATACCCGATGTTAGCAAATTTCTCCTCTTCAGAAACGCTTTCCTTGCCATTGCCATTCTACATTTTATATCCTCTCTGATTCGACAATCATCACTGATTTTGCTCCCCAAATAGCAAAACTCATCTACTACTTTAATTGTCTCATTTCCTAATCTAATTCCCTCAGCATAACCAGATTTAATTCGAATACATTCGACTACATTCCATTATCCTTGTTTTTCTTTTGTTGATGTTTATCTTACATCCTCCTTTCTAGACACTGTCCATTCCGTTCAACAGCTCTTCCAGGTCCTTTGCTGTCTCTGACAGAATTACAATGTCATCGGCGAACCTCAACGATTTTATTTCTTACCCATTGATTTTAATTCCTACTGCAAATTTTTCTTTCGTTTCCTATACTGTTTGCTCAATATACAGATTGAATAACATCGGGGATAGCCTACAACACTGCCTACAGCACTGTCTCACTTTCTTCCCAATCACTACTTCCCTTTCATGCCCCTCGACTCTTATAACTATCTGGTTTCTGTACAAATTGTAAATAGCCTTTCGCTCCCTGTATTTTACCATCGCCACCTTCAGATTTTGAAAGAGAGTAATCCAGTCAACGTTGTCAAAAGCTTTCTCGAAGTCTACAAATGCTAGAAACGTAGGTTTGCCTTTCCTTAATCTATCTTCTAATATAAGTCGTAGGGTGAGTTTGCTTCACGTTTTCCATTATTTCTATGGAATCCAAACATCCTCCCCACGGTCGGCTCCTACCAGTTTTTCCTTTCGTCTGTAAAGAATTCGTGTTAGTATTTTGCAGCCGTGACTTATTAAACTGATAGTTCGGTAATTTTCACATGTCAACACCTGCTTTCTTTGGGAATGGAATTATTATATTCTTCTTGTAGTTTGAGGGTATTTCGCCTTGCTCACCAGATGGTAGAGTTTTGTCTGGGCTGGATCTCCCAAGGCTATCTGTAGTTCTAATGGAATGTGGTCTACTCCCTGGGCCTTGTTTCGACTTTTGGTCCTTCAGTACTCTGTCCAATTACTCACGCTGTATCATATCTCCCATTTCAACTTCAGTTACGTCCTCTTTCATTTCCATAATATTGCCCTCAAGTGCATTGCCCTTGTATAGACCCTCTATATACTCCTTCCATCTTTCTGCTTTCCATTCGTTGCTTAGAACTTGGTTTCCATCTGAGCTCTTGATATTCGTACAAGTGGTTCTCTCTTCTCCAAATGTCTGTTTAATTTTTTCGGTAGGCAGTATCTATCTTACCCCTGGTGATATATGCCTCTACAAAGCCCTGCTTAGCCATTTTGCACTTCCTGTCGATCTCACTTTTGAGACGTTTGTATTCCTTTTTACCTGCTTCATTTACTGCATTTTTATATTTTCTCCTTTCACCAGTTAAATTCAATATATCTTCTGTTACGCAAGGATTTCTGCTAGGCCTCGTCTTATTACCTACTTGATCCTCTGCTGCCTTCACTATTTCATCTCTCAAAGCTACCCATTCTTCTTCTACTGTATTTCTTTCCCCATTCTTGTCAGTCGTTCGCTAATGCTCCCCCTGAACCTCTCTACAACCTCTGGTTCAGTCAGTTTATCCAGGCCCCATCTCTTTAAATTCCCAACTTTTTGCAGCGTCTCCAGTTTTAATCTACAGTTCATAACCAATAGATTGTGGTCAGAGTCCACATCTGCCCCTGGAAATGTCTTACAGTTTAAAACCTGGTTCCTAAATCTCTGTCTTACCATTATACAATCTATCTGAAACCTTCTAGGGTCTCCAGGCATCTCCCACGTATATAACATTCTTTAGTGATTCTTAAACCAAATGTTAGCTGTCCATATCTTCCTTTTCCTACTTTCGAATTCCAGGCCCCCATGACTATCAAATTGTCCTCTCCCTTCACTCTCTGAAAAATTTCATTTACCTCATACAGTTCTTCAATCTCTTCGTTATCTGCGGAGCTAGTTAGCATATAAACTTGTACTACTGTGGTAGGTATGGGCTTCGTGTCTATCTTGACTACGGTAATGCGTTCACTATGCTGTTCGTAGTAGCTGACCCATGCTCCTATTTTTTAATTGATTATTACATCTACTCCTACATCACCCCTATTTGATTTTGTACTTATAACATTGTATTCACCTGACCAGAAGTATTGTTCCTCCTGCCACCGAACTTAACTAATTTCCATGATGTCTTGCTTTAACCTATCCATTTCCCTTTTCAAATTTTCTAACCTACTTGCCCGATTAGGGGATCCGACATTCCACTCTCCGATCCGTAAAACGCCATTTATCAACATCGTCCTCCTGAGTAGTTCCCGCCTGGAGATCCGAATGGGGGACTATTTTACCTCCGGAATATTTTACCCAAGAGGCCGACATCATCATTTAACCATACAGTAAAGCTGCATGTCCTCGGGAAAAATTACGGCTTGCTTTCAGCCGTTCGCAGTACCAGCACAGCAAGGCCGTTTTGGTTAGTGTTACAAGGCCAGATCAGTCAATCATCCAGATTGTTGCCCCTGCAACTACTGAAGAGGCTGCTGCCCCTCTTCAGGAACCACACGTTTGTCTGGCCTCTCAACAGATACCCCGCCGTTGTGGTTGCACCTACGGTACGCCTATCTGTATCGCTGAGGCACGCAAGCCTCCCCACCAACGGCAAGGTCTGTGGTTCATGGGTTGAGGATACGAAACAAAAAAGGCTTATTGAACTTATGTCCGGAGATGCATGGTTCTCATGCTAGAGACCATTTGTTCAATCATACAGAGACTGGATCAAATTCGTGTTGTCCATGCAGCCACAGTTACAGTATGTGTTGAATATGGTTTCCACGTGCCTCAGCGCATGTGTATACGTGGCTTTGTATGATCTGTCTCACACGTACACATCTGCCAGGGTGCGTCCAAACAGCGTCAAAGGCAGCATGAATATGCTGCTCTGATATCTCCACATCTGGAATGGTCTCTGAATGCACGATACTTTTGAGATGGCCCCATGATCAGAAATCGCACGTGATAGTTTGTGCAGCTGGCACCAGTACCCCTCTCTTCTAGTGTCATCTTTGCCATCAATTTCGCTTTGCCATCGCGAGTTCGGCTATTTAAGTCTGCAGCGTCGAGGTAGCACCTCTTTCTGTGAGGTCTGTCGGTTGCGGTTACAACACGGTCGGGAGATTGACCCTTATTTGGTGCGCATGCACATTGCGCGTGGTATTACTGGAGTGTTGCGGCCGGAGACGGAGGAAAGGTTTTGGGTTATAGCACGAGGTGTAGTTTTTGGCTTTTTTGGCCACGCACTGCATGTTGAGAAGAAGAGCTTGCCGGAGCGTCGCCCGGTATTAATCGTTCGCCTGGGCGTATAGTGTGTGTTCGATTTCAACAAGTGTAACTGTTTGCTTATATATATTTGTTAATGGTTAATTAACGTTGTCTTCAGTGACGAGGCTGACATGTCAGATTTATGTCACACGTGATATGATAACGGGACTTGGGCTTTCCATCTTGGTTTCCTACCACTTGGTGAAGTATATACAGCTACACGTAAGGAATCTCAGTGAGCTCTTCATTATTGGGTGATGGTATATCTAAAATTGTTGTAACCTTGGTGATTAAGTACCAAAATTTGCACCTTAATTAATGAGTAACGAAATACCATGTGTAAAACTACATCAGATTCCATGAAAGTGTAGTCCTGGAGGGCTCTTGCCCGTTTAAGGTAATACGCAGCTGATGCTATTACGTTTCAAGCAACAATCTTATTTACGAGTGTATTGCAGCGTTTAAATGAATTCTTAAGGGTTGACTTTAAAAAGAAGAAAAATCGACGAGCGTTCTCGTTTTAATGTTATGTTTTATTTTTTTGTAATATGAATGTGCAAGTGAAAGTGTGCTGTTGTAGTTGATTTTTGTTTCAGTTGGGCGGAGCGCAGCGTATTTCCTCCGGTATGGTGGGACGTGGCACCGGGGCTTGACGACTTGGCCATTGCCAGTGGAACTGTGTTTCGTTAGACCAGGCTCCATATTCCTGGCCTTCTGTGTCGATCTCCTCCTGTTCTCTTCGTTCCTGGCTCTGTCAGGTCACTCAACTTTGTAGCTCGATCCTCCGCCACCTTGACGGATGTACCTTTCACTCTAAATATGAATTTCAACTTGTGAAACTGGGTCACTCTGTAATTAGTACCTGATAAGATTTCTGGAGGTTCCGCCTTATTAATTCTGCATTCCCTTGTCAGCCATTTGTATCATATTTGTACATTGTATGCTGATTGTGATGTTTAGTTCTTATGAAGGAGGACTTCGTGTGCGTATGACCTCAGGGATTGTTTAGATGCTGAGACGCTGTTTTTTATTAATTGTTTGTTATTTAATTAGTGCATACTTGGATTGGCAACAACTGGATTATTCCTTTGTCAGAAGTTCGTGTGCCCGGTGTCTTCATTACCGAGCGTTCAACTTTTAGAAGTTGCCTTATTGTTACTTGTGCGCATTATGTTATGCCTTAATGTTATACATTGGTATGAATTTATGTTGCAAAAGAGAACTCACCGTACAGGATAGTCTTGCGGGTTCTGAGTTTCGCAAGTTTTAATTGTATTAAATATTTACACCAATAGAAATTTTCATCATGTTTTATGCATTTGTTATGCAGATTTGAACAGTGGTTTCAGAAAAACTTTTCTTGTGCTTGTTAAATTTATCGATTTTATTGTATTTAAATTGCGCCAGCTAAGAAACAGTGTGTAACACAAGCTGTGTATGTTTGGTAATTATGGCCCTGCTGCTTCCTGTCTTATTATTGGACTCGAATAGCACGTTCCAGCACGGTTGAGATCCGATGAACTAACTGGCCATGCAGCTGGACCCCTCTCCCGATCCGTCGATCACGGAAGACGCGATTGAGATGCGTCCGGACGTTAACGGCGACGTGGGCTGGAGCACCATCCTGTAGCAGCCACATAATTCTTCGAATCCTCAATGCCACTTCTTCCAGAAGGGGAGGCAAGGTCATCCGCAAGAAATGCCGATCGTTTCTCCTTACGTAGGTCGGCGTTGACAAAATATTTTCGAATTCCAGCGAGGAAGTTACTGACTGAAACTTCGTGAGAAGAACCGACCGCAACGAGAATTGCCTCTGTTTTAATGTTGTCCACCCCAATTCCCGTATCATGTACGTGAGACTCTCTTCCCTATTTCTCGATAACACAAAACGTGCTGCTCTTCGTTGAACTTTCTCGGTGTACTTTGTTAATCCCATGTGGTAAGGATCCCAATCCGCGCAGCAGTACTCCAAAATAAGACGTACAAGCGAAGGGTACGCGATCCCTTTGGTTGACTGTTGACTCTTCTAAGTGTTCTGCCAGTAAAACGCAGTCTTTTGTTCGCCTTCCCCACAAAATTTTCTATCTGTTCTTTCCCATTTAAGTTGTTTGTAATTATAATTCCTAGGTATTTATGTGAATTTTACGGGCTTTTGGTTTAATTGATTTATCGTGTAACCGAAGTTTAACGGATTCTTTTTAGCACGCATGTGGATCACCTCAAACTTTTAATTATTTACGGTCAATTGCCAATTTTCGCACCATACAGATATCTATTCTAAATCGTTTTTCAATTTGACTTGATCTTGCGATGACTTTACAAGAAGATAAACGACAGCATCATCTGGAAGTAACCTAAGACGGCTGCTCAGATTGTCTCATAAGTCGTTTACATAGATAAGTAACAGCAGATGGTCTATAACACTACCCTGGTGAACTCCAGAAATCACTTCTGTTTTACTCGATGACTTTCCGTTAATTACCACGAACTGTGTCCTTTCTGGCAGGAAATCACGAATCCAGTCACGTACCGGAGACGATATTCCATAAGCACGCGGTTTCACTGCGAGTCGCTTGTGTGGTACAGTGTCAAAAGCCTTCTGGAAGTCTAGAAACACGGAATCAATTTGAAATCCCTTGTCGGCAGTACTCAACACTTGGGTGAGTAAAGAGCTCGTTGTGTTTCACAAGAACGAGGGTTTTTAAATGAGTGTTGACTGTGTGTCAGTAGACTGTTACGCTGGCCGGAGTGTCCTAGCGGTTCTTGGCGCTACAGTCTGGAACCGCACGACCGCTACGGTCGCAGGTTCGAATCCTGCCTCGGGCATGGATGTGTGTGATGTCCTTAGGTTAGTTAGGTCTAAGTAGTTCTAAGTTATAGGGGACTGATGACCTCAGAAATTAAGTCCCATAGTGCTCAGAGCCATTTGAACCATTTTTTAGACTGTTATCTTCGAGGTAATTCACAGTGTTCGAACAAAAAGTATGTTCCAAAATCCTGCATCATATGGACGTTAATGATATGGCACTATAATTTAGTGGATTACTGCTGTTGCCTTTCTTGAATACTGGTCTGACCTGTACAGCTTTCCAGTCTTTGGGTACGGATCTTTCGTCGAGCGAGAGTTTGTATATGCTCTGTCAAGTATAGTATTTCTATTGCTGTGGCTCAGAAAAGGCACTGATTGTGTCTTGGTGCAAGCATTCTTTATGTACCACCAGAATCTCTTTGGATTTCCTGCCAGGATTCGAGACTAAGCTTCGTTATAGAAACTACTATAAGCATCTCGCACTGAAGTCCGCGCAAAATTTCGAGCATCTGTGAAAGATCACCAATCTTAAGGATTTTGCGTTCGTTTGAATTTGGCGTGCTTTTTTCGTTGTTTCTGCAACACTGTTCGGAACCGTTTTGTGTTCGAAGGGGAATCAGCTTCATCGTTTGTTAATTTATTTTGTATGAATCTCTCAGTTGCTGTATACACTATTGAATTCAAACCACGTCTGGTCTACACCTTCACTGTCAATTTGGAGGGAGTGGATATTGTCTCCCAGGAAGATGTCAAAGAAAATTTTTATCTGCTTTTCTGAATAGGTATATTTTTCGTTTACTTTTGAAGGATTTTGTAGTTTCGGTATTCAGTCTCGCTACGACAAACCTGTGTCCACTAATTCCTGTATCCGTTCTTATGCTTGTTATTAGCTCAGGATTGTTTTTTGCTTAGAGGTTAGTTGTGTTTTCACAACCGTTTAATGTTCGAGAGGACTCATGAACTAATTGCTCGAAATAATTTTCAGATAATCCATTTAGCACAATTTCGGATGACGTTTTATAGGTGTCTCCGGAATTAAACATGTATTTTCGCCAACGTATGAACTGTCCAGGGCATGAACAGCCCAATAGAGAAGGTCCCTCATGTTTTCAATTGGGTTTTAATTTGGGGGGTTTGGTGACCAGGGGAGCAGGGTAAACTCACCATGGTCCTCTGCGAACCACGCAGGTGCACTGCGACCTGTGTCACATGTTCCATTATCCAGCTGGTAGATGCCGTCGAGACTTGGAAAAACAAACCGGATGTAGGGGTGGACATGAACCCCAAAGAGCTGGCCAGGGTGGCCGAGCGGTTCTAGGCGCTTCAGTCTGGAACCGCGCGACCGATACGGTCGCAGGTTCGAATTCTACCTCGGGCATGGATGTGTGTGATGTCCTTCGGTTACTTAGGTTAAAGTAGTTCTAACTTTAGGGGGTTGATGAACTCAGATGTTAAGTCCCATAGTGCTCAGAGCCATTTGAACCATGAACCCCAAAGAAAGGTACGCACTTGTTTTAATGCATTGTAACCTGATCCATTGTGCCCTCCAGGAAGAAAACATTCCTCCGACCATAATGTTCTCGCCTGGTTGCAGAATGTTTGCTTTCAGACGTTTCACCCCATACACGCATACGGCTGTATGTCTGACGGAGCATAGAACGTGATTCACGTGTAAAGAGCACCTGTCGCCAGTCTCTGGACCACCTGTTGCGGTACTGGCGCGCAAACTCCAGCCTTCATTCCGCATTAACAGCAGTCTTCATGGGTGCATGAACGAGGTGACTGCTGCAGAGGCCCAACATCCGCTGATCGATCTTTGAGAAGACTGTATTGGTAGTCCCTTGATTCATCTGGGCGATCAGCTGCTCAACTGTTGCACAGCTGTTCACCCGTACACATCTCACCAGCCGTTGCTCACTACTGCCATGTATGACCTGTGGTGCACCTCAGCTGCCTCGGCGCCAATTTTGGATAACACCATCTTGCCATGCACGGTATTCTTCAACCACGGCGGCACGCGATCAGTTTACAAACGTAACCGTTTGAGAAATTCCTCCACCCTCAGGCCTACAGACAATGACGACGACCTTTCGAACGCCCGATAAATGGTTCCGTTTCGACATTACTACAAAGACTGCGCTGTTTGTCCGCGTCCTCCAGACCTCTTTACGCATCCTCCATGGCTAGTGATACCACTTGCCATCTGTGAGTGGTTACTGCATGTTGACGCCAAACATAGGCGGTGGGTACATCTTCAGTGCATGGGTCTCTGGTTGGCCACCTGATCGTCTTTTGTAGGCCCCACTACCGTTTTTCAAATCCACTTTTCGACATCCTCAGGCGGTGGTTACTGGTTACCGCTTGTCAAGTGACAACTGCCGATGTCCACAATTCGTCAATCTTTTCCGTAAGTCGGGCAAGTGGGATCGCATTTCTTCCAGATGGATGATCATGTGCTGTCCAGAGCCTGCTTCCGGAAACCGAGCGGCAGCCTTCTGTGGACGCTCCCAGTCACTAGTGCCGCTGCCAGGCGTCACTGTGGACGGAACCCGAACGTGTATTAATAGCTAAGATGATCCTAAGCTATGCTGCGACGGAGCTGTTGTTGGAAATATTTCTGTCCTTCTACATAAAAATTTTTCACAATTCTTATCACAGGCTTCTAGGGATCGTGGAGGGGACTCACTTGGTAATCTGATACGGAATCTCTGTCCAGAAACTTACTGTTTCGATATAAAATAAGTATCAAGATCTGAAGATTTTCAAATCTTTCGCTTCACAGTAGGCACACAAACTGTAAAGAGACCGTCGTTTGTAGTAATTTTGCCTCCACATACCAGTTTCATACGACTACAACAACGGCTGAGAAAGACACACACTTGGAACTAGGGGGATTGACTGATGTTCCACAGGCGCAACCCACTCTCGACTTTGAAGAGCTGCTGGAAACATTTAAAACGCCAAGGGCTCCTGTAGACCACATAGGTCTCAGCTGTGTGCGTACCGTGAAGGGGGGGGGGGGGGGGGGGGGATTTGAAAGTGATTCAATATCCAAAGTTATTTTTCATCCAAACAGTACTTATCTGGACATGGAACTTTTATCTAGGTCGACTGAGAAACCGCTAGAAGCCGGTAATAGAACTGTAAAATGCCCTGTGTAATGGTAGAAAGCGAGGCTGTTCCAGAGTACGTAGTTGGAATTCTGAGACCCTATATACGAGGTGTGACTGGAAAGTTTTAAGAATGGATCCGCTATTGCTTACTGGTTTGACAAGCAGGTACACGGAGGGTTAGAAGTGAGTTATTGCCTTGTCCTTGAACGCCCTCTGACAAACAGCTCGTTGTGGCAGCTGGTTGAGTGCGGGTCTGTTAGGGCTTGTTGTCGGAATCTGTTGCGTGAAAATGAACGTAAAAACGGAGCAACGAGTTTAGGTGAAATTTTGTTTTAAAACCAGGAAATCAGCTTTTGAGACTTACAAACTATTAAAACAGCTTTTGGAGATAATTTTATGAACCAGTCAAATGTTTTTGTATGGTTCAACAGATTTAAAAATGGCCACGAATCATTTGAAGATGACCCACGGTCCGGCCGTCCTTCCACCTCTGAATGTAAATGTTGTGGAAGTTCGCAACTTAGCACCCTCTGATAGTAGACTTACTATTAGAGAGATGGCTGATGAACTTAATTTAAGTTTCTATGCCGTTCAGTCAATTTCAGCTGAAAATCTGAACGTGCGTCGAGTGTTCGCAAAATTCATTCTAAAAGTTTTGTCAAGTGACTTGAAGTGCGCCAAGAACTGGTTAATCGGACTAAAAATGACTCAGATTTGTTATGTAGGGTAATTACAGGTGACGAATAGTGGGTATTTGGATATGATCCTGAAACCAAAGTGCAGTCTTCGCAGTGGAAGACTCCAGGTTCCCCACGACCGAAAAAAGCACAGCAAAGTCGGTCGAAGTTGAAAACAATATTGGTGATTTTTTTTAGATTCTACCGGTATTGTGCGTCATGAATTTACCCCTGGAGGACAGACAATTAACCAGAAATACAACAAATGTGTCCTTGAGCGTCTGCGCGAAAAGGTGCGGAAGAAAATTCCTGCATTGTGGGAAGACAGGAGTTGGGTGCTACACCATGACAATGCTCCGGCTCATCGTGCCTTCTCCATCGTTAAATTTTTGACCAAATTCAACATTCCTGTGCTTCCACAACCGCCATATTCCCCTGATTTGGCCCCTGTGGACATCTACCTGTTTCCTAAACTGAAATTTTCACCGAAAGGGAACCGATTTGAGTCGACTGAGGACATGCAAGCAAATACAGAGAGCGTCCTTAACACAGTTCAGGAAAAAAATTTCCAGGGATGTTTCCAAAAGTGAAAATACCGTTGGAGTCGGTATGTTCAGTCAGAAGGGACTTTTTGAAGGAGATGCGTCACAGTAGCCTGTAAGTATCACGACTGTACAATTACAAGACCATTCTTAAAAATTTTCAATCATACCTCGTATACAGTTATCTCCTTTGTCTTAGAGCCCCTGAAAAAATGACACTGAGGATATAAAATTTGTATAACACCTCCCATTCTAAGTTAATTGAACAACTACCGCGATCTATTTTGAGTAGAAAAAATCGGCGTTGGTTGTAATGACAGCAGAAGCTTTATTGACGCCTTTCGCCATGTTGAGGCATCTTCAGAATTCATTCAGGAACTGCGGGTAACGCCCTAATCATAAGTAGCCAAAATTGTTGGTATGCACCGTCCGCGAAGACATGCAGATATGCTAAAATAGGGCCACACTTTTAAACCTGCCACTGTTGTTTTCCTACTGAATATTTACTCTTTGTCGTCTGGTACATGACGACGTGTCCTGTCTTAAGGCAATACGAGTATTCGGCTTCATCCTTTTGGCCCAAACGTGTATGACGATGGTGTTCAGCACATTGGTCTTGCACCATACGAGTGGTCAATATACATTTCACGCTCACTTGTAATCTTGTACACGCCTTTTTCCTGAGATCTAGATCGTCTCTGACAGGACCCAATTAATTCCTCAGTTTCACGGAGCAAAACACACACCTCATGTTGTATTTGTTGAAAACTTTTCCATTGCAAGAAATCCCTACAGTGGATGTTTGTGTTTCTTCATATATATATATATCTTACGGATATATGGACGGCCCTGCAGGATTCATGATGTCAGTTCCCTCCAGCACTACTTCAGACGTTGGTTGAGTCCATGCCACGTCATGTTGCGCCACTTCTGCTTGCTCGCGGGGGTCCTACATGATATTACGCTGCTGTACCAGTGTATATATATATATATATATATATATATATATATATATATATATATATATATATATATATACACTCCTGGAAATTGAAATAAGAACACCGTGAATTCATTGTCCCAGGAAGGGGAAACTTTATTGACACATTCCTGGGGTCAGATACATCACATGATCACACTGACAGAACCACAGGCACATAGACACAGGCAACAGAGCATGCACAATGTCGGCACTAGTACAGTGTATATCCACCTTTCGCAGCAATGCAGGCTGCTATTCTCCCATGGAGACGATCGTAGATATGCTGGATGTAGTCCTGTGGAACGGCTTGCCATGCCATTTCCACCTGGCGCCTCAGTTGGACCAGCGTTCGTGCTGGACGTGCAGACCGCGTGAGACGACGCTTCATCCAGTCCCAAACATGCTCAATGGGGGACAGATCCGGAGATCTTGCTGGCCAGGGTAGTTGACTTACACCTTCTAGAGCACGTTGGGTGGCACGGGATACATGCGGACGTGCATTGTCCTGTTGGAACCGCAAGTTCCCTTGCCGGTCTAGGAATGGTAGAACGATGCGTTCGATGACGGTTTGGATGTACCGTGCACTATTCAGTGTCCCCTCGACGATCACCAGTGGTGTACGGCCAGTGTAGGAGATCGCTCCCCACACCATGATGCCGGGTGTTGGCCCTGTGTGCCTCGGTCGTATGCAGTCCTGATTGTGGCGCTCACCTGCACGGCGCCAAACACGCATACGACCATCATTGGCACCAAGGCAGAAGCGACTCTCATCGCTGAAGACGACACGTCTCCATTCGTCCCTCCATTCACGCCTGTCGCAACACCACTGGAGGCGGGCTGCACGATGTTGGGGCGTGAGCGGAAGACGGCCTAACGGTGTGCGTGACCGTAGCCCAGCTTCATGGAGACGGTTGCGAATGGTCCTCGCCGATACCCCAGGAGCAACAGTGTCCCTAATTTGCTGGGAAGTGGCGGTGCGGTCCCCTACGGCACTGCGTAGGATCCTACGGTCTTGGCGTGCATCCGTATGTCGCTGCGGTCCGGTCCCAGGTCGACGGGCACGTGCACCTTCCGCCGACCACTGGCGACAACATCGATGTACTGTGGAGACCTCACGCCCCACGTGTTGAGCAATTCGGCGGTACGTCCACCCGGCCTCCCGCATGCCCACTATACGCCCTCGCTCAAAGTCCGTCAACTGCACATACGGTTCACGTCCACGCTGTCGCGGCATGCTACCAGTGTTAAAGACTGCGATGGAGCTCCGTATGCCACGGCAAACTGGCTGACACTGACGGCGGCGGTGCACAAATGCTGCGCAGCTAGCGCCATTCGACGGCCAACACCGCGGTTCCTGGTGTGTCCGCTGTGCCGTGCGTGTGATCATTGCTTGTACAGCCCTCTCGCAGTGGCCGGAGCAAGTATGGTGGGTCTGACACACCGGTGTCAATGTGTTCTTTTTTCCATTTCCAGGAGTATATATATATATATATATATATATATATATATATACACACTGGTACAGCTGGCCAGCAAACTCCCCAGACATGAACGTGTATATATATATATATATATATATATATATATATATATATATATATATACGTTCATGTCTGGGGAGTTGCTGGCCAGCGGAAGTGTTTAAACTCAGAAGAGTGTTCCTTGGGCCCTGCTGGAATTACCCAACTCGGAATGCACAATGAACATGACCGGTTGGAGGTGATCCTACACGATGCTTACGTACGTGTCACCTGTCAGAGTCGTATCTAGATGTATCAGGGGTCCCACGCCACTCCAACTGCACGCGCCGCGCACTATTATAGAGCCTCCACCAGCACGAACAGTCCGCTGCTGAAATGCAGGGTCCATGGATTCATGAGGTTGTCCCCATATCCCCACACGTCCATCCGCTCGATACAATTTGAAAGTGGGACTCGTCCGACCAGGCAACATGTTTCCAGTCATGAACAGTGCAATGTCGTGTTGACTGGCCCAGGCGAGACGTAAAGCTTTGTGTCGTCATAAAGGATACACGAGTGGGCCTTCGGCTCCGAAAGCCCATATCGATGATGTTTCGTTAAATGGTTCGCACTTGCTGATGGTCCAGCATTGAAATCTGTAGTCACGTTGAACGATTCTCCTCGGTCGTCGTTGGTCCCGTTCTTGCAGGATATGTTTCCGGCCGCAGAGATGTCCGAGATTTGATGTTTTACCGGATTCCTGACATTCACGGTACACTCGTGAAATGGCAGTGCGGGAAAATCCCCACTTCATCGTTACCTCGGAGACGCTCTGTCCCATCGCTCGTGCGCCGACTATAACACCACGTTCAAATTCACTTTAATTCTGATAACCTGCCACTGTAGCAGCAGTAACGACCCAACAACTGAGCCAGACACCTGTCTTACATAGGCGTTGCCGACCGCAGTGCCGTATTCTGCCTCTTCACCTATCTCTGTATTTGAATATACATGCCTGTACCAGTTTATTTGGCGCTTCAGTGTATATCATTCCGTCTGAAAGTTGGCCTGAGGTGAAGCCCATCTGACAGACCCGAAAGGCATGTATTGAACAGATACTCTGAGACAGCTGTCATGTTATATCATGCGAAAGATAATGAAAAACAATGAGTTTCATTCCAACATTACTAGCACTTTCCAGCCAAATTTCTCGTTTCAGTTTATGCACACCTTTATACGTTTTAAAGGAAGTGCTTACAGCCAGTTGCACGTGAATTTAGAGCCCTGATTTAGTCCTGTAACTTTACACTTTCTGTCGGTTTTTCCTCTCCTCTTCGGCCACAGTGCTTTTTCATTGAATAAGACTGTGATGGGCCTGTCTATGAATACGCTTTTCCGAGAATACGCAGCCGTCTCGCTTCATTTAGCAGTGAACTCGCTGCCTCTGTACGGTAATCTCTTCTCGGGGTCTCGAGGCACGCAGCGGTATTTACCGCAGTTATTGATTACATAGCGAAAGAGCGGCCCATTTGCACCGTGATAAAGGAGATATGGACCGGAAACCGCTTTTATGGGGATGCGCAAACCACGCGCCGTGACTAACAAGCAGGCAACGGCGGAAGAGTGCGCAACGCCATTGATATGCATGGGTTGACTTTAGAACCGCCTCCTAGCTATTTACATTCCAATCAAGGTGGGACGTCTTTCATCGACTTTCACGAATCAACATTCTGCCGGAGCACTGTTTTTTTTTTTTTCATTTCTCGCTGTGCTCCAATGATCACTTAATTTCCTTGCTGTATTTTTCACTGGCAAGCTGAAAACTTTTAACTTCACATTCAAGTTAAATTTGTTCATGTTTATATGAAAATCGTATATCGGTTAATCCAGCTTAAAAAAGGTGGTGCCCAACAAAATTAATTAAAATAATGTAACACGTTCGCCTAACTGAGTCTACCACCTTACGGAAGCAGCTAGAATGTAGAAGTGATATTCGCCAAATTCCACAGACAGCTAAAAAAATGGTTCAAATGGCTCTGAGCACTGTGCGATTTAACTTCTGAGGTCATCAGTCGCCTAGAACTTAGAACTAATTAAACCTAACTAACCTAAGGACATCACATACATCCATGCCCGAGGCAGGAATCGAACCTGCGACCGTAGCGGTCGCTCGTCTCCAGACTGTAGCGCCTAGAACCGCACGGCCACTCTGGCCGGCGGCAGCTAAAACAACTCCACAACTTCCTCCACGTCATAAGGGTAAATTTTTACGTTTATAGATGCCGGATTATGATATCGACTTTTCTATTTTAAACTGTAACCATTTTCTTTACATTGGATCGACAACTTCGACGACTTACTATCCGTGCAAATTGATCAAATAGGAACGAGACAGCAGCGACGCAGACCTTATCGTCCCACCTTCAAAAAAGTGGTCTCACAAACATCCCTTCTGTAGCACACGTAAGATTTTCATCCTTTCCACATTTTACTAACAACATACACATGGCAGTTTCTTGAAGTTCCCCAAATCTCAAAATTTTAAACATGGCTGAAGAAGCAACTGTTGAATATCTTCACGGTTAATGATATGTGTGGTTTAAATGATTCTGTTATGTTTTTTATTCATGACGACAGATGGTTTCGATTTACTACAACATTTTGTTCGCATCCTAGTCTTTAATTTGCGCGAGATTCTCGCTCATAACACTAGTGCCCTCTCTCGTTAGATGTGTTCCTTAGCACAAGCTTCACCTGCTTGACCTTAGGACACAGGCGAATGGGTGTTCGTATTTTCTATTGTATGTAACTGGTTTAATTGTTTCTGATATGTTTTATTTATTAAGACAGAGGATTTGAATTAGCACCACCTATAAACTTTTGACGCCCGTGAGTATGTATCCCTGTGTTTTAATGTGCGCGAGAGTCTCGCGCATACCACAAGTGCCCCCTCTCGGTGAAACTGTCTGCCCTAGTGCTTCCACACCCTCTTCACGCTAATTCACAGTTTAAGTACCGATAGTATGCCGTGTTCACATCGACCATTTCTTCATAATTATACTGTACAAATGGAGGTGATATTTTAACTTTAACTACTGACGACGCCTTTACCCTGCAACTGTGTGGCTGTTATTATTTACAATGAAGAATTCTCCGAATGTTGTCTACGAAATTGCAGAGTGATGTGGCGTTTCTGCGCAACGTTTCAAGGCGAAGCACCGTATGCAAACAACGGGTGAATCAGTCTTTGTGATATGCTCTGCTGGTTAGTTGAAAATCTAAACTGGCTCATAGAATTGCATAAACTACTACGTCTGTCAACGGGGTGTACGGGTGTTTCAAGAATGGCGTCATTGGTATCTGTTTCATTGATGGACTCTACCAATAGTAGGCGCATCTACAGTTCCTAACGGACACGCTGCCACATTTGCTGCAAAACACCCCACTGGCATTAAAGTAATCCGTGTGGTACCAACATGACGGATGCCCTGCCACATTCCCAATTACTGCAGAATATCTCAATAGAAAATGTGAAGATATCGGATCGGTCGTTCGCCTAACATAAATGAAATGAAATGATCGTATGGCATTTACTGGCCGGGATATTCCCTTCGGGATTCGTCCACCGTAATTCAACATAAAATGGTATGCACTCTCACCAGACTAAACAGCTCTGGACATTTATCTGTGGGGAAAATTGAAGTACGTGGTTTACAATGAAACATTTATGATGTATCACTTAACACCTGCTTGTGCTGAAGGAAGTCTTGATAATATCCAACGTGTACTACAGTTTGCCCATGATCTTTTTGTAACTCCTATCAGCGCTCGTGGTCAAGACAGGAAAGGTACCGCAGTTACATGTTTACTGACATTTACTACAGAGAGGAGAAAGTTTGTGAGTGCTATCCTCCTGACGGCGCGCGAGTGGTCCGCGGTGCTGTTATCTTGTTATTATTTGATATAGTATACATACACTGATGTGCAAAACTTAAGGGAGAAAGTAGCTTTCGCATAATGTGTCATTGTCACGTAAGAACGTTCGAGGTAACTTCGACCATACATAGGACGAATTGCTACACTCTGGTACAGACGGATACTGGAAAGAAGTACGCAATGGACAAACAGAAGTGACACTTTTATTGAAACACAGCAATTACACTGAAGTCACTGGGATTCATGATCGTCCCCTGGACATTATAAAAGGCGGGACGTGGTTCAAATGGTGCAAATGGCTTTGAGCACTATGCGACTTAACTTCTGAGGTCATCAGTCGCCTAGAACTTAGAACTAATTAAACCTAACTAACCTAAGGACATCACACACATCCATGCCCGAGGCAGGATTCGAACCTGCGACCGTAGCGGTCACGCGGTTCCAGACTGAAGCGCCTTTAATCGCACGGCCACACCGGCCGGCGGACGTGGTTCGTAAGACGATGTGTACTCACCGCAGACCGCAATGCATGCTCTCAAGCTGGACACAACGTTGCTAAGGTAGGGCGTTCCATTCCTCCAAAAGCGCGGACGATGGTCGTTGATGCATGTGGACGTCACTGCAACACGTTTCCCAAGGGCCATACCACACATGCTCAATGTGGTTTAAGTCGGGGGAACAATCAGACCAGTTAAAGAGTCAGACAAGTCCAAGAGCTCCTCTATCTGCGCTTTTGATGCAGTCATGGCCGACTCATCAGTTTTCTGACTGCTTTTATGCTGCCCGCCACGAATTCCTCTCCTGCGCTAGCTTCTTCATCTTAGAACAGAACTCGCATCTTGAATCCTCAATTATTTGTTGGATTTACTACAGTCTCTGTCTTCTCCAATAGCTTCTACCCTCTATTGCCTCCTTTAGTACATTGAGGTTTCTCCGTGATGTTTTAACATAGGTCCTATCACCCTATCCCTTCTTGTCAGCGTTTTCCATATGATCCTTTCTTAACCGATTCTGGGAGAACATCCTCATACTCCTCATACTTATCATTCAGCATCCTCCTCTAGCCCCGCATCTCAAAACCTTCGAGCCGGTCGGGGTGGCCGAGCGGTTCTTGGCGCTACAGTCTGGAACCGCTGTTCGAATCCTGCCTCGGGCATGGGTGTGTGTGATGTCCTCAGGTTAGTTAGGTGTAAGTAGTTCTAGGGGACTGATGACCTCAGAAGTGAAGTCCCATATTGCTCAGAGCCGTTTGAACCATTTGAAAACCTTCGATTCTCATCTGTTCCGATTTCCCTTCTGTCCATGATTCACTAACATACAATGCTATGTTCCAGAAGTACGTTCTCAGAAATTTCTTCCTACAATTAAGGAATGTTTGATACCAGCTGACATCTGTTCGAAAGAAATACCTTCTTTGTAAGGGCTTCTCCGCTTTTCATTGTGCCCTCCTTCCCTCTACTGTTAAGAGTTATTTTGCTTCCAAGACAGCAGAATTCCTTGAAATTCGTCTATTTCTTCATCACCAATCCTAATGTTAATTTTCTCGCTGTTATTATTTCTGTTTCTTCTCATTACTTCCGTTAAGCTCAAGTTACTCTCATTTCTGCCTACATTGCTCTTTTTCCGTTTTACCCTCAATCCATATTCTGCATTCATCAGTGTGTTCATTTCTCCTAATAGCTCCTGTAATTCTTCTTCACATTCACTCAGGATAGTAAAGTCATCAACCAATCTTATGATTGACATCCTATCAGCCTGAATTTTAATCTCCCTCTTGATCCTTTCTTTTATTTCCGTCATAACTTGTATGAACCTTAGATTGAAAAGCAGGGGCTTGTTTAATCTGAGCACATAGTTCTTCCAATCTCATTCTCTATAGCTTCTTCTGTTTTCCTCAGAATTTCGAACATCTTGCTCCAAAAATCAGGCACTAACAATTGTGAAGTTCAGTATGTTTCCACCTTCATATCTGCAGCGTGCAGAATCAAGGTAGCGACAAAACATATGGCAGAGAAGCTGTCTTAGGATTTCTTTACAGACTGCCGATCTGTCCAATAGTAGCTCTTTCAAAGAAAAGGTAAACGTAAGCCAGCACACAACTGCATTTAAGAGTCATGGCAAAGACAGAGAATTCGGAAACTAAATGGGGAAGTATTCTGCAGTTTTTGATTGAATAAGCTTCCTAGACTCCATTGCTACCTCTGTCTGATCCCTTAACCGACAACAGTTCAGAATATTTAATCTAAACGACAATAAATTATTGAGAGAATTTACGAAGTTTTTTCTGAAACAAACCAGGAAATAATTCGATAGTCACATAGTTGTCAAATGTATTCTACTCGTATAACGTTGCCAGTTCTCTCCAATACACTAGCGACAGGCAGGATATAGTTGCTCATTCGATGTGAATCTTGAGCTTGCTGGCATCGGGAACACTCGTCTTTCGAAAACACGGTGTAGCTGGCTGCTATTGCACTGATGGGGCGCAGAAATACCTATTTACAGGCCAATGAGATTTATTCGCATTTCTGTAACAATGGTCTGGGTCTAAAGCGTAGTTACGAATAATAACCGGATTCTCAGACTGAAACTCGAACATCGTAAATAAACAGTAGGGAAAATGATTTCGGCAATTGTTGTAGGTACATTTGTTTTTACCCCTTAAGCAAACTACAAACTTCAAAACTCATTCACTTTTAAGGGATTCGCTTTTTTAGCGTCACCAGACCGTATTAACAGTATGAGTAACTAACATTCATTTTAATACACACATCAAAAAAAAGTTTTGCATTACCCCCGGTTCCCAGAACTCCTGAAGACAGACGCTAACTGTGGATGTTGTATCACAGACACAATCCCTTTGACTATTCATAGATGTCACTAAACCCGCCCAAAGATGTAAACAACCATGCATGACCAGCGCCTATTAGACGGAGGGGGTCCGACAGCCGATCAGTTCCAGCCGTTCCACCAGGAATGAGGTACACGGCTCATGTTGTCTGTAGTTCAATCATGCCTAGAAGGTCAATACCACGGTTCGATCGCGTCCACATTGTTACTTTGTGCTAGGAAGAGCTCTCAAAAACGGAAGTGTCGAGGCGTTTCGGACTGAACCAAAGCGATGTTGTTCGGACATGGAGGAGATACAGAGAGACAGGAACTGTCGTTGACTTGCCTCGCTCAGGCCGCCCAAGGGCTACTACTGCAGTGGATGATCGCTACCTACGGATTATGGCTCGGAGTAACCCTGACAGCAACGCCACCATGTTGAATAATGCTTTTCGTGCAGCCACAGGATGTCATGTTACGACTATAACTATGCGCAATAGGCTGCATGATGCGCAACTTCGCTCCTGACGTCCATGGCGAAGTCCATCTTTGCAACCACGACACCATACAGCGTGGTCCAGATGGCCCAGCAACATACCGAATGGACCACTCAGGATTGACGTTAAGTTCTCTTCACCGATGAGTGTCGCGTATGCCTTCAACCAGACAATCGTCGGAGACGTGTTTGGAAGCAACCTGGTCAAGCTGAACACTTTAGACGCACTGCCCAGCGAGAGCAGGAAGGCGGAGGTTCCCTGCTGTTTTGGAGTGGCATTATGTGGAGTCGATGTACGCCGCTGGTGGTCATGGAAGGCGCTGTAACGGCTGTACGATACGTGAATAGCATCCTCCGACCGATAGTGCAAACATATCGGCAGCATACGGGCGAGGCATTCGTCTTCATAGACGACAGTTCGAGCCCCCATCGTGCATATCTTGTGAATGACGTCCTTCAGGATAACGACATGGATCGACTAGAGTGGCCAGCATGTTCTCCATAAACTCTGCTTATGGACGACGTGACCCATCAACGACTCTGAGGGATCTACTCCGAATCGCCGAAGAGTGGGGCAATTTGGACCAACAGTGCCTTGATGAACTAGTGGATAGTATGCCACGACGAATAGAGGCATGAATCAATGCAATCTGGACCAACAGTGCCTTGATGAACTAGTGGATAGTATGCCACGACGAATAGAGGCATGAATCAATGCAAGAGGACGTGCTAGTGGGTATTAGAGGTACCGGTACGTAAAGCATTCTGGACCACCACCACTGAAGGTCTCGCTTTATGGTGGTACGACATGCAATGTGTGGTTTCCATGAGCAATAAAGAGGACAGAAATGATGTTTATGGTTATCTCTATTCCAATTTTCTGTATAGGTTCCGGAACTTTCGGAACATAAGTCATGCAAAACTTTTTTTGATGTGTGTATTATATTCTTGAAAAAAGTTTTCCTTATTAAAGCTTGCATTGCCAACACCTCTAGTACATAATAACACAAGTAAAAAGACAACATAACACTGTTTGGTATCAAATTTCGTATGCTTCGATTAACATATAGCTACAAGACACAAAGGCATGCCGTGCAAGTAGAATTACCGCAAATGGCCGAAAAATAGGGCTCATAAGCCGTGAATATAATTAAACAAATAATCACTGCAGTACAAATTCGATTCCATATTCTGATAACGTGTAAAGAGAAACGGTTGTGATGAGAATGTGAAATAAGGAACAAAAAGTAGCGACACTAATGCGTCAAATATATCGTTCATTTAAGCGAAACTGGCGTTCATGAAGATGAAAGAGACCGAAAACATCCTCTGCTTGTAATGATTACAATACAACTGCTGGTGGTGTTTTGTCAATAACAGCGAAAAGCCCCTGATGAACGAGCTTTTCAATTTGCATGCAGCTTAAGACAGAGAGGAAGGGAAGTAATAATGGGACGCAGTTTCTATGCAGCATGTCGCAGTTGGAACATTTTGCTCGTACAAAATTGTTAGGACTTTCGTGTCCACTTGTTAACAAACCTGTTGGCTTCTGTCTTGGGTTCTTTGGTCGACGTTTATTCAACGATTTTCCTGACATTTCGCCAGCACGAGTGGCTGCCATTGTCAAAGCTTCATTCTCTATTTCTGGTGGTGGATGAAGTCGAGCTCGCGGCTGCAGATTACGTGTAACTGGAGCGCAAACGTCCAAGGGGTTTTCCCGAGGTCATTTCCGGGAAGGGGTGGGGGGGGGGGGGGCGCTTACTAGCTTGCTACCTGCAACGGTCGCTCACAGCAGCACGGGACTCCAGGGTCCGTTCCCATTGAAGCTTTCTTCAGCGGGTGTGATACCTCTTCCCTACAGCCAGAATTCCTTGTCGGCAAGGTCTGCCACATACAGCGCATGCTCTGCAATGGCCGAATTCTGCACCTGCCCCAACCTGCAATACCGCTAACGTTCTGTGATCCTGGTGTTTATTACTCAGTCACTGATTCCAACATAAGACTTTCAGTGTGTGCATTGTATGTGGTATATTCCTGGCATTGCAAGTGAATCCCTTTTCTCCTTTTTTTCGATTTGAAACACTCTTTGATCTTCTTTGTCAGTTTATAAGTAGTCTTTACGCCGTCTTTGCACAGTATACTGCCGATTCTGTTCGTCATTCTTGGAATGTTTGGCACAAAGCCTGCACTCGACGTTTCTTTTTCCAATGTGTCAATTCGCCGAGTGTTTGGTACACTTCTTATACAACCGATGGAGTACCCATTGCTCTTCAGAACGCCTTCAAGGTGTTACATCCTGCGTCTGAGGTGCTGCTGCTCACATATTCGGCCTGAGGGTACTGATCATGCACCTTTTCTGCCTCTGGGATGACTTGACAGTTTGAGCAGGTACCGGTCTGTCGATTTTTGATACACGCTGTCTCCCAGGTTTTGACAATCCCTTATGACCAGCACATCTAGAAAGGATAGCTATTTGTCCTTTTCTACTTCCGTGATAAATTTTATGTTGGCATGAAGGCTATTCAAGTTCGGTGCCTGCGCTTCGAGGTGTCTCATGAAGAAGTTGGCCACCACTGGCCTAAGACGACAATCCATAGCGCCTCCTTCCAGCTCTTGCCGTATCACGTGAAAAAGCTCGTGCTGAGACGTGCATGAAAGAGCTTGATAAAGTCTTGAGGGAAAATGGAACTAATGTGCTCCTGAGAGTCACTCAGTGCCACTTTGGTAAGCAAAGAAACAACACCAAAACTGACCAGGATGTCGTTCGGTTCGAGCTTCTCAATGAAATGTAATGAAATCCTCAATCTGTGAATCAGTGTTCTCCACGATCGGCTTGAGCACAGAGGCAAGTGCTTTGCCAGTTTATACATCAGAGAGACAGGAGCGCTAACAATCGATCTAAATAGAACATCATTTTTGTGGATCTTTGGTAATCCAAACAGATGAAGTGGTATGGTTGCACAGGTTCCTTTGTATGTCCGCCAAGAGAGAGAAGGTACCTCGATTAACCGATTCGTATTCCGTCTGATCATCTGTCGTATCTATGCTTAGTTTTCGGTACGTCGTAAGTCCCTGGTCTTCAGCCTCCATGACAAAATTTACCATTGAAGTAGAAAAGGACAAACAGCTATCCTTTCTATATGTAATGGTCACAAGGAATGGTGAAAACCCGGGACACGCCGTGTATCGAAGACCGACACACAAGGATCGATACCTGCACAAACCGTGAATTCACCATCCGAGCAGAAAAGAGGTATGAGTAATACGCTCATAACGCAAGCAAGATGAATATGTGAGCCGCAGCACTTCAGACGCGAGATCCATGCACATCTACATCATACTCTGCAAGCCACCCAATGGTTTGTGACGGAGGGTACTTTCGTTAACACTAACTGATCCCTCCAACCCTGTTCCGCTCGCGAATAGTGAGTGGGAAGAATGATTGTCGGTAAACCTCTGTCCTGGCTCTAATTTCTCGAATTTTCTCCTCGTGGTCAATACGCGAGATGTATGTGGGGGGAAGTAATATTTTGTCTGAGTCCTCCTTAAAAGTGGTGTCCCGAAATTTCAATAGTAAACCTCTCCGTGATGCACAACGTCTCTCTTGTGATGTCTGCCAGAGGAGTTTGTTTAGCATCTCCTTAACGCTCTCTCGCAAGCTAAATGATCCCGTGACGAAACGCGCCGCTATTCGTTCGATCTTCTCTATCAGTCCTACGTGCTAGGCATCCCAGATAGACGAACAGTACTCAAGAATCGGGCGAACAAGCGCCTTGTAATCCACTTCTTTCGTGATGAGTTACATTTCCTTAAGATTCTTCTTTTGAATCTGAGTCTGGTGTCTGCTTTTCCCACTATCTGTTTTATGCGGTCATTCCACTTAAGGTCACTCTGGATAGTTACGCCTAGATATTTTACGGCGGAAGCTGTCTCCAGCTGTTTGTCATCAACAGTGTAGTTGTACAGTAGTGAATTTCTTCTCCTGTATGCGCAATATGTTGCATTTATTTGCGTTTGGAGTCAACTGCCAGAGTCTGCAACATTAATTAATTCTCTGCAGGTCGTTCTGCAAATTCTTACTATCTTCTGGCGTTGCTACTTTGGTATAGACAACTGCATCATCTGCGAATAGCTTTAAAGAGCATCCGACACTTTCTACTAGATCATTTAAATATATTGTAAACAGCAATGGTCCTAGCACACTTCCCTGTGGTACACCGGATATTACCTTTACATCTGTCGATTGAGTTCCGTTAAGAGCGGAGTGTTGAGTTCTATCTGCAAGTAAGTCATCAATCCAACTGCAGGTCTGCTCCGCAGATTGAAGACTCGTATTTTTTCCATTTAACGGCAATGCGGGACGGTGTCAAATGCCTTACTGAAACCAAGGAACATGGCATGTCTCAGCACCGTTATCCACTGCTCTGTGGATCTCACGAAGGAAAGAGCGAGGTGAGTTTCGCAGGATCTCTGTTTGCGGAATCCATGTTGAATTTTATAGCCGTCATAACTTTTGAACGTGTTCCATAATTCTACAACAGATTGACGTCAACGATATACGTCTATAATTGTGTGGATCTTTCTTACGGCCATTCTTAAAAACGTGAGTGACCTGCGCTTTTTTCCAGTCGTCAGCTACTTTTCGTTGCTCAAGCGATCTACTATAAATTACTGCTAGAAAGGGAGCAACACCCGAAAGCCTACTGAGGAGCAATGGCTATTCCACCTTTTATGTAAGAAGTGTAACAAACACTCGACAGAATAACATATCGGAAAATAAAATGTCAGGTACGAACTTTCTGCCATACATTCCCAGAGTGAAGGACAGAATCGGTCGTATATTGCGCAAACACGTCATAAAGACTACTTATAAACTGACAATGAGTGTCTCAGATCGGCGAAGGAGAAAAGAGACCCACTTGCAATGTCGAGAATATACCGCATACCATGTTGGAATCACAGGCTGAGCAATCAACACCAGGATCACAGAACATAAGCGACTTTGGAGGTTGGGGCAGGTGGAGAAATCGGCTGTGGCAGAACACGCACTACATAAGGCCGGCCGCATTGTAAAATTCACCGACACGGAAGTTCTGGCTGTAGAGAAGAGCTACCACACCCGCTTGTTCAGAGAAGCTGTAGAAATACACACACATGAGAATATCTTCAGCATGAAAGAAGAGAGCCTCAGGGTGAACGGATCCTGGAGTGAACGACCGTTGCAGGTAGCAAGAATAGAACCGCATCGGAAATGAGCTCGGAAAAGCCGGCGCGCCAGGTACATATAAACTGCGGCCGCGAACTAGACTCCAATCCACCTCCAGTAATGTAGAGTGAAGCTTTGACAATGGCAACCAGTTGTGCTGGCGAAACGTCAGGAAAATCATCAAACAAAACTCAGCCGAACAACCCGAGACATAGGCCAAAATGCAGTTTGCTATTTTGTTGCGAGCTTATTTCTCGATTGTCTCACGCTAATGACCACTCTAAGATATCACAACATCCACATAAGATTAATCGAGGTGTCATTGTTAAAAAAGCCGCTAGTATAAATATTACAGCACTTGTAGCCGGATATGACTCACTGGGCAACGCCTAATTGTAATTTCATTTAATCTCGGAGAGTACTGTAGAGACTTAATAATACTTTAAAGATATTCTCTGCGCACATCAACTCGTCTGCGGAGACAACTGATCATCGGTTATTGCTTAATTAAAATGTTGGGGTCACACAAATGGGTAAAACGAGAAGGACAAATAGGCATGGAGACTACACACCTCACTCTGTACATCGCTGAGGAATGTCTTGAAAAATTGAAACATTGATGAGGCAACGACTTAAGATGAAATGAGGTTGCTGATATAAATTACACATTTCGAGGTGAACATTAAGTCGTGCTAACATCACAGTTGGAATTTTGTTCTCGGTGTTCAAATCCAACCTTTTCATTTTATGGTGCAATTTTTCGAACCTTGGGAGGTCATTCCAAGCTTAAATTTCAACTGGTTTTGTATTTCATATTACGAATAGTCGGCATTAACCGCCACAAGAGCAATGGAAAGAGCTAACCGAAGCAGTTTCATATTTGAAGGGCTTATTTCAATAGTGATACAAGTCCAATACTTCCACTTTTCTGTCTACAATGCTTCTGAAATTAATGAGCCAAAGAAACAGAAAGAAAGGTCCATCTCTAGCAAGAAGCCATATGCTTGAATATTTCGGGTATCTCAGCTGCAGATTTTTCAGCGCTCATTTAACTTTAAGACTCTGTATCTCAATATGAACAAAAATGATCTTGTACCACTATTGGAATAAGCCCTTCATTTGTTCCGTTGCGCCATGCTGAACTCGTGATATAACGTAAAGGTAGTTGTTGGTTCCTATCTCGTTGGACTGCCGATGTGTATCGCTTCAAGCTTTTTTTCCCCTATCCCTCTGGAAATAACCACAACCGAAATCAGCAACAAGCGCTAACAAAACCCTGACTTCACAAATCGAACGTCAGACTATTTTTATACATTTTTGTTTTAAATTTGCCACATTCCTCTGTGATGCAATAAATTTCAACAAATATCAGTTTTTTATAGTTACCATTATCGTTGTTACTCATTCATCATTTACATCTACGTTTGCACGGATGCTCTGCAAATCATACTGAAGTGCCTGGCAGAGGGTTCATCGGACCGCCTTCACACTAATTCTCTATTATATCAATCTCCAATAGCGCGGTAAAAACGAACCCTATATCTTCCCGTTTATTATGACGACGGTTTCTCTCTATGTAGGTCGGCGTCAACAAAGTATTTTCGCATTCGGAGGAGAAATTTGGTAACTGAAATTTCGTGAGAAGATTCCGCCGCTGCGAAAAACAGCTTTCTTTTAATGATCTCAATCCTAAAACCTGTATTGCCCTAGTTACTGCAAATGTATTCAATATACCCCCCCCCCCCCCCCCCATGAACAATGGACCTTGGCATCGGTGGGGAGGCATGCTTGTATCAGTGATACAGACAGCCGCACCGTAAGTGCAACGACAACGAAGAGGCATCTGTTTAGAGGCCAGACAGATGATTGGTTCCTGAAGAGGGTCAGCAGCCTTTTCAGTAGTTACAGGGACAACAGTCTGGATGATTGACTAATCTGGCCTTGCTGTGCTAGTACTACGAACGGCTGAAAGCAAGGGGAAACTACAGACGTAATTTTTCCCGAGGGCAAATGAGATGAAATAGTGGAGGCATCATAGGCTCAAGTAGGTAAAAAGACGACGCGTAGTAGAAATCCTTGGGTAACAGAAGAGATATTGGATTTAATTCATGAAAGGAGAAAATATAAAAATGCAGTAAACGGATCAGGCAAAAAGGAATACAAACGTCTCAAAAATGAGATCGATGGGAAGAACTGACAGAGCTGGCTGGAGGACAAATGTAAGGAGGTAGAGGCATATATCACAAGGGGTAAGATAGATACTGCTGGCCGGTGTGGCCAAGCGGTTCTAGGCGCTTCAGTCTGGAACCGCGCGACAGCTACGGTCGCAGGTTCGAATCCTGCCTCGGGCATGTATGTGTGTGATGTCCTTAGGTTACTTAGGTTTAAGTAGTTCTAAGTTCTAGGGGACTGATGACGTCAAATGTTAAGTCTCACGGGGCTCAGAGCCATTTGAACCATTTGTAATATAGATACTGACAACAGGAAAATTAAAGAGACCTTTGGAGAAAAGAGAACCACTTGTATGGATATCAAGAGCTCAGATGGAAAACCAGTTCTAAGCGATGTAGTATACTTTCTCAAAGTATTTGTATGGAGTGTACCCACATATGGATGTGAAACATGGACGATAAGTAGTTTAGACAAGAAGAGAATAGAAGCTTTCGAAATGTGGTGCTACAGAATAATACTGAAGAGTAGATGGGTAGATCACGTAACTAATGACTAGGCACTGAACAGATTTGGGGAGAAGAGGAATTTGTGGCATAACTTGACTAGAAGAAGGGATCGGTTTGTTGGACATATTCTGAGGCATCAAGGGATCACCGACATAGTGTTGGTGGGAAGCGTGGAGAGTAAAAATCGTAGAGGGAGACCAAGAGATGAATACACTAAGCAGATTCAGAAGGATGTAGGGTGCAGTAGTTACTTGGAGATGAAGAAGCTTGCACAGGACAGAGTAGCATAGAGAGCTGCATTAAAGCAATCTCTGGACTGAAGACCACCACAAGAACAACATTCAAAATAAAACTTTTAGAGCTTGTATTTCACTTAATGTATCATTTCTTACTTTTCGAATAAGTTCCACGGAATTTCAACCATGACCTTCGTTAACAAGAAAGCAGGCGTGCTTCTACCACAGATCCCAATCACACAGTTCGGAATTTTGAGCCCAGTTAGATGAGGACTTGATCACGTAATTTATATTTCAAACATATTTCTTCTAAATGGGACAATTCTTCCTAAACCTAATGTACTCTTCTAAGTTTCCATTCACTCCTCAAATTTTCATATTCAGTGCAGTTATAAAATAGAAAAATTGACGTACACAAAACAGTGCTTTACTAGCGTGATCCTTTCGCAGGTACTAGGACTTCGAAGTGGCGGTTTGGTGCGACCTACAGTTTAGAGTGGACTCTGCACCACGGAGCAAGCTGGGACTTTCAACATTACCAGTTCACTGCAAGAGACGAAAGAAGCGGTAACTAACATTAAAATTCAGTCAAACATTCGGGGAACTTAACTTCGGATATGTAGATTTTGTAGCTGGTTCTTTCACACTGAAGCACCAGAGTTACGCACATAAAAAGGATACAGACAAGGTAGCACCACGACCGAAAATGAAATTTCGTGCTAGTGTTACGTTTCACTTGGTGCTTTAACTACCGTAATTACTGTACAGAGTGATAAACGCATTTTATTATCGTGCCCACAGCGTTGTTGGCTCTCTTATTTTGTTACTTCTACTTGCCCCAGGAGCGTGGGAACCTTCCACTGATTCATCGAATGTATTGCCTCGCAAGTCTAACAGCGGTGTTTCCCAGCCAGGGTATTATGTCCTTCTTTCGTACCTAACCGTCGTCTCTTAATGCGTGTCATATTAACACAGAGAAGCTTAGCACTTTGTGCTTTGCTGTTGAGCTACACCACATACCATAAGCTATAACCACACTGGCGGTGACAGATAACACAGATTAGAACAAGTGTTAAATCCTATAGAAAGAAAATAGTTTAACAATAAAAAGTACACGAAACGCTTGTGCCGTTGATATGCCCGAGAACCAACAAAACGAATGTCAGTGAGTTGCAAGATACCAAGAGTTAATCGAAAGAGTACATCCAAGGGAACTTACATGATGCGGATTTAAAAGTGAAAAACTATGTATAAAGAAATCAGCTTAGGAGGTGGTAACGCGTGAATTTGCCTGGTGAAGTACGTCGTGCTTTGAGGTGTATAATAGTCCCCCTCGAATAGAGAGGGTTACTCTCATGACGAGTTCGACATCTTTCTTCTTTTTTTTTCGACCTGTGATTCAGAATATTTATTCAGATCCTTTACAGTTTTAAAATATAAGCAAAAAATTGGGGGACTAACAGCTCGCAAAGACGCGTACATAATACCCACTCTCCAACTAAGATTGGAATGGAATGAGAAAGTCTAGTATGGATCTAGGTATATAATTGGCGATAACTCCTCGAAGACGTATTGGAAAGCTGCTTTTAGTGTCCTAGAACGGTGATAAAAAGGTATCATCCGAAACAGGGAGACACCAGCGGAGAGTTAGATAGTCTGTTTAAACTCCCTGATCAAAGGAATCCGGCCATATATTATTGGACATTAATATGGGGTGTAAATCCTTCACCTTCACGATGCCATCCAATATTTTTTTTTTTTTTTGGTCATCAGTCTACTGACTGGTTTGATGCGGCCCGCTACAAATTCCTTTCCTGTGCTAACCTCTTCATCTCAGAGTAGCACTTGCAACCTACGCCCTCAATTATTTAATTATTTGCTTGACGTATTCCAATCTCTGTCTTCCTCTACAATTTTTGCCCTCTACAGCTCCCTCTAGTACCATGGAAGTCATTCCCTCATGTCTTAGCAGATGTCCTATCATCCTGTCCCTTCTCCTTATCAGTGTTTTCCACATATTCCTTTCCTCTCCGATTGTGCGTAGAACCTCCTCATTCCTTACCTTATCAGTCCACCTAATTTTCAACATTCGTCTATAGCACCACATCTCAAATGCTTCGATTCTCTTCTGTTCCGGTTTTCCCACAGTCTATGTTTCACTACCATACATTGCTGTACTCCAGACGTACATCCTCAGAAATTTCTTCCTCAAATTAAGGCCGGTATTTGTTATTAGTAGACTTCTCTTGGCCAGAAATACCTTTTTTGCCATAGCGAGTCTGCTTTTGATGTCCTCCTTGCTCAGTCCGTCATTGGTTATTTTACTGCCTAGGTAGCAGAATTCCTTAACTTCATTGACTTCGTGACCATCAATCCTGATGTTAAGGTTCTCGCTGTTCTCATTTCTACTACTTCTCATTACCTTCGTCTTTCTCCGATTTACTCTCAAACCATACTGTGTACTCATTAGACTGTTCATTCCGTTCAGCAGATCATTTAATTCTTCTTCACTTTCACTCAGGATAGCAATGTCATCAGCGAATCGTATCATTGATATCCTTTCACCTTGTATTTTAATTCCACTCTTGAACCTTTCTTTTATTTCCATCATTGCTTCCTCGATATACAGATTGAAGAGTAGGGGCGAAAGGCTACAGCCTTGTCTTACACCCTTCTTAATACGAGCACTTCGTTCTTGATCGTCCACTCTTATTATTCCCTCTTGTTTGTTGTACATATTGTATATGACCCGTCTCTCCCTATAGCGTACCCCTACTTTTTTCAGAATCTCGAACAGCTTGCACCATTTTATATTGTCGAACGCTTTTTCCAGGTCGACAAATCCTACGAAAGTTTTCTGATTTTTCTTTAGCCTTGCTTCCATTATTAGCCGTAACGTCAGAATTGCCTCTCTCGTCCCTTTACTTTTCCTAAAGCCAAACTGATCGTCACCTAGCGCATTCTCAATTTTCTTTTCCGTTCTTCTGTATATTATTCTTGTAAGCAGCTTCGATGCATGAGCTGTTAAGCCGATTGTGCGATAATTCTCACACTTGTCAGCTCTTGCCGTCTTCGGAATTACGTGGATGATGCATTTCCGAAAGTCAAATGGTATATCGCCAGACTCATATATTCTACACACCAACGTGAATAGTCGTTTTGTTGCCACTTCCCGCAATGATTTTAGAAATTCTGATGGAATGTTATCTATCCCTTCTGCCTTATTTGACCGTAAGTCCTCCAAAGCTCTTTTAAATTCCGATTCTAATACTGGATCCCCTATCTCTTCTAAATCGACTCCTGTTTCTTCTTCTATCTCATCAGACAAATCTTCACCCTCAACGAGGCTTTCAATGTATTCTTTCCACCTATCTGCTCTCTCCTCTGCATTTAACACGGAATTCCCGTTGCACTCTTAATGTTACCACCGTTGCTTTTAATGTCACCAAAGGTTGTTTTGACTTTCCTGTGTGCTGAGTCTGTCCTTCCGACAGTCATATCTTTTTCGATGTCGTCACATTTTTCCTGCAGCCATTTCGTCTTAGCTTCCCTGCACTTCCTATTTATTTCATTCCTCAGCGACTTGTATTTCTGTATTCCTGATTTTCCCGGAACATACTTGTACTTCCTCCTTTCATCAATCAACTGAAGTATTTCTTCTGTTACCCATGGTTTCTTCGCAGCTACCTTCTTTGTACCTATGTTTTCCTTCCCAACTTCTGTGATGGCCCTTTTTAGAGATGTCCATTTCTCTTCAACTGTACTGCCTACTGCGCTATTCCTTATTGCTGTATCTATAGCGTTAGAGAACTTCAAACATATCTCGTCATTCCTTAGTACTTCCGTATCCCACTTCTTTGCGTATTGATTCTTCCCGACTAATGAACTTCAGCCTACTCTTCATCACTACTACATTGTGATCTGAGTCTATATCTGCTCCTGGGTACGCCTTACAATCCAGTATCTGATTTCCGAACCTCTGTCTGACCACGATGTAATCTAATTGAAATCTTCCCGTATCTCCCGGCCTTTTCCAAGTATACCTCCTCCTCTTGTGATTCTTGAACAGTGTATTCGCTATTACTAGCTGAAACTTGTTACAGAACTCAATTAGTCTTTCTCCTCTTTCATTCCTTGTCCCAAGCCCATATTCTCCTGCAACCTTTTCTTCTACTCCTTCCCCTACAACTGCATTCCAGTCGCCCATGACTATTAGATTTTCGTCCCCCTTTACATACTGCATTACCCTTTCAACATCCTCATACACTTTCTCTATCTGTTCATCTTCAGCTTGCGACGTCGGCATGTATACCTGAACTATCGTTGTCGGTCTTGGTCTGCTGTCGATTCTGATTAGAACAACCCGGTCACTGAACTGTTCACAGTAACACACCCTCTGCCCTACCTTCCTATTCATAACGAATCCTACACCTGTTATACCATTTTCTGCTGCTGTTGATATTACCCGATACTCATCTGACCAGATGAGTGTTTGAATGTCTGTGGAAGAATGGCAGCCTATTCTCGCACAAGAGCCGAACCCAAACAACGTATATTGCTGGATGCTGGGGTCTGGAAGCGAGTCGACGCTCTAAGTCATCGCAAATGTCTTCCACTGGGTTTAGGTCGCGGCTCTGGGCAGGTCAGCCCGTTTCAGGAATGTCATTGTCCACAAGCCATTTCTTCTACTGCTGCCTTATGACAGCAAAGCTGACACAAACAGTCATCGTCTGAGAACATTTCCTCTACTGTACGTAACACAAAATGCTATAGAATGAGTTCATACCCTTCTGTATTTAGGTTTTTTTTAAAAAAAAACACAATAAAATGACCACATTCTGACCACGAAAAACAGCCATATAACATAAGCAGTCTCCTCTATACTTCACTGCTGGCTCTATATGTGACGGCAGGTACCGTTCGCCAGGCAATCGCCAAACTCAACACCATCCATCAGATTGCCATAGGGTGTAGGGTGATTCATCAGTGGATTATTTAGTTAGTTAGTCACGTAATCCATAGATCATTTGAGCTATCCTTTTATCGAAATGACGTGGAAAGAGAAAGTTTACAGGATATGTATACATGAGTAGTGTTGATATTACTGAACATATTTTTTATTGCTACTGATGCAACTACACCTTAAAACTAGTTTTTTGTCAGCCAGTTTTTAAATAAAGATTTTCCGTGGAATAGAACGAGATCCGCAGAAGAAATGGTTGTAGGTGAGACTAATAAGTGGCTTTTCTACCTGATGGACATTTTGTGTTATTGAGCATACGATCAAAAATTATAGCTGCGGAATATTGAACTTCTTTCTAAGCTACTGACAGAATTAATAAAGGGTAATAAAAGTAAATTTTTCCGCTAGTGTTGTGGGTACGGACACCATTATTCCTCTCAAAATGTGATGGAGTATTTACCACAAATTTCTTTTGCGAATGTACCTACGGTGGTGGTGCACTTTAAATGCCTACCTTCATGAAGTCTGCGACAGAACCTAACGATGACTGCTGAATATAGTTGCTCTTACAAACAGCGTCCCGTACGAGCAGACCAGTTACTCGAACTTTAGGTACCTGGGCCACGCACGGATCTGTTTAAAAAGAATAGCTCGATGTATTCGTAGGGCCGATCCATGCACGTCTGCTTTCATGCCCCACAGCTAATTTGTAACTGTAATCCTGCAGTCAAACAGTTTATCCATTTGCTAGAATTGCGAGTTAACAGAAATACAAAATAAAAGTTTAATGAATAATTTAACGACAAAGGTTCTATTCTAACATCTGCAATAGATTTAGGCGACAGAGATTTGTGTTGTACAATGTTTGTTAAAAATGGACATGTTAAATAAATGGGAAATGGTCCTATGATCTTCAGGTGAAATACAGACAGAAATATCCTTCTCAACTCCTGTAAAGTTTAGTCGAGAGCTTTACGAGGATGTTAGCAATATTCCCAAACTAAAGTCATCAACGATACGCGAAAACTAAGTACACATAGCTATCACAATACACGACATATTCACCAGCATGAATCAGTTCAGAATTCAACATGATCTTTCACAAATTAACACACACAATACAAGGAACAGTATTTCATAAGCTGTCTAACTTTTACCGCTTGTATTGCGGAACTGAGGATGGAGTCCTACTTTGGAGGACATTCAAACCTCTTGAAATATAAAGACCATTACGAAGTTAAAATATGGTAGCGGCCATTCACGGTCTAGAATCAAGTATCTCCACTATCGAATAAAAGTCGTTATCACAGGCAGGTTTGCCTCCTACCAGCACTCGACATAAAGTGCCCAGAATACCTCTCTTGTGCTCTTCGGCTGGAAAAGTCCCAGGCTCCACTTGACCCCCACAGTCTTCCGCTACTGTCTGCTTTCCCGTTGACCGAAGGCCATCCACACAAAAATAATTCTTACGTTCTGTTGTTATTGTTGTTATGGTCTTCAGTCCAGAGACTGGTTTGAAACAGCTCTCCATGTTACTCTATCCTGTGCAAGCTTCTTCATCTCCAAGTAACTACTGCAACCTACATCCTTCTGAATCTGTTTAGTGTATTCATCTCTTGGTCTCCCTCCATGCTGTCCTCCAATACTAACTTGGTGACCCCTTGATGCCTCAGAATGTGTCCTACCAACCGATCCCTTCTTCCAGTCAAGTAGTGTCACAAATTTCTCTTCTCCCCAATTCTTTTCAGTACCTCCTCATTAGTTACGTGATCTACGTACATAATCTTCAGCATTCTTCTGCAGCACCACATTTCGAAAGCTTCTATTCTCTTCCTGTCCAAATTATTTATCGTCTATGTTTCACTTCCATACATGGCTACACTCAATACAAATACTTTGAGAAAAGACTTCTGGACACTTAAATCTATTCTCGATGTTAACAAATTTCTCTTCTTCAGAAACGCTTTCGTTGCCATTGCTAGTGTACATTTTAACCCTCTCTACTTCGACAATCATCAATTATTTTGCTCCCCAAATAGCAAAGCTCATCTACTACTTAAGTGTCTCATTTCCTAATCAAATTCCCTCAGCGTCACCTGATTTAATTAGACTACATTCCGTTTCCCATGGTTTTGCTTTTGTTGATGTTCATCTAATATCCTCCTTACAAGACACTATCCATTTCGTTCATCTGCTCTTCCAGGTCCTTTGCTGTCTCAGACAGAATTACAATGTCATCGGCAAACCTCAAGGGGTTTTTATTTATTCTCCATGGATTTTAATTCCTATTCCAATTTCTTTCTTTTGTATCCTTTACTGCTTGCTCAATATACAGATTGAGTAACATTGGGGATAGGCCACAACCGTGTCTCACTCCCTTCCCAATCACTGCTTCCCTTTCATGCCACTCGAATCTTATGACGGCCATCTGGTTTCTGTACAAACTATAAATAGTCTTCCGCGCCCTGTATTTGACCCCTGACATCTTCAGTATTTGGAAATGAGTATTCCAGTCAACATTGTCAAAAGCTTTCTCTAAGTCAACAAATGCTAGAATTTTAGGTTTGCCTTTCCTTAATCTATCTTCTAAGATAAGTAGCAGGATAAGTATTGTCTCACATGTTCCAAAATTTCTACAGAATCCAAACTGATCTTCACCAAGGTCGGCTTCTACCAGTTTTTCCATTCGTCTGTAAAGAATTCATGTAAGTATTTTGCATCCGTGACTTAATAGATTAACAGTTCGGTAATTTTCATATCTGTAAACACCTTCTCTCTTTGGGATTGGAATTATTATATTCTTCTTGAAGTCAGAGTACTTAGGCTGTCTCATACATCTTGCTCACCAGATGGAAGAGTTTTGTCATGGTTGGCTCTCCCAAGGCTATCAGTAGTTCTAATGGAATGTTGTCTATTCCCAGGGCCTTGTTTCGACATTGGTCTTTCAGTGCTGCGTCAAATTCTTCAAGCAATATCATAACTCCCATTTCATCGTCATCTACATCTCCTTCCATTTCGGTAATATTGCTCTCGAGTACATCGCCCTTGGACAGACCTTCTATATGCCCCCACCTTTCTGCTTTCCCTTCTTTGCTTAGAACTGGTTTTCCATCTGAGATCTTGATATTCATGCAAGTGGTTCTCTTTCCTCCAAATGTCTCTTTAATTTTCCTGTAGACTGTATCTATCTTACCCGTAGAGATACATGCCTCTACATCCTTACATCTTTCCTCTAGCTATTCCTGCTTAGCCATTATGCACTTCGTGTCGATCTCATTTTTGAGACGTTTGTATTCCTTTTTGCCTGATTAATTTGCTGCATTTTTATATTTTTTGCTTTTATCCTTCAAATTCAATATCTCTTCTGTTACCCAAGGATTTCTGCTAGGATTTCTACTTTTTACCTACTTGATCATTTGCTGCCTTCACTATTTCATCTCTCAAAGCTACCCATTCTTCCTCTACTGTATTTCTTTCCCCTGTTCTTGTCAATCGCTGCCTACTACTCGCTACGAAACTCTCTACAACCTCTGGTTCTTTCAGTTTTATCCAGCTCCCACTTTTTTGCAATTTTTCCAGGTTTAATCTACAGTTCATAACCAATTAATTGTGGTTAGAGACCACATCTGCGCCTGGAAACCTTTACAATTTAGAACCTGGTTCTTAAATCTCTGTCTTTCCATTATATAATCTATCTGAAACCTTCCAGTGTCTCCAGGACTCTTCCACAACTTTCTTTCGTGATTCATAAACTTAGTGTTAACTATGATTAACTTATGCTCTGTGCAAAATTCTACGTTCCACAGACATCAGTTGACCTGACTTGACAACTTACCAGGTCAAACTAATGTATTACAGCATTATTTAAATAAAAAATGTTATAAATATTTGGTCGCACTCAGACCATGCACAAGAAATATTAATAACAGTTTCTTTATAAATACATAAGCCAGTATTGTTGCACAAATTCGCTCATGATAAATAACGACAGACCATCATTAAAAATTGTTTAAATAATTACTTAGATATGCTTGTCAGAAGCATCTTTTGGCACTCTTTTACAAAAGTGATGTCAAGTAACACATGCAGCTGACCACTTCTAAATTACTATGATTTTGTGTTATCATTTGCAATTAATATTTAAATAAAGTTTCTAGGAATATAGTAAGCTGTACACTAAATAAATACACTGTTATGACAAAACCTTACATATTCATTCAGTATTCATTTGTTGTGTAATTGTGGAGGATACAATGTTCCGACAAACAGTCATATAATGAAAAGACATTGAAACATAATAAATCAAGAAATAAAAAAGATACAGGTAGCTGTCATCTGAGATATTGTACAATGAAATCGCATGAAGTGTTTAAAAGTTGTTCATTGCGAAAATGTTTATTAGTTGTGGAACATTAACTATGTAGTTTTAGAGATAGTGAAATACTGTTGTGTCATTGGATGTGTCTCATTTTTCTGAGATCGCATAAGTATTCAGACTTGCTTCAATACTCTGAATGTGAATTATTATACATTCTCGAAGAGCTGTAAGAATCCATCATTCAGCTTGTCTGACCGCCATTTCTTGGAGCATCTCCTGCACTATGCAAACAACAGCCGTCAGAATTCTCCATACTGGGATTTTCTTGATTTCTGGCCACAGAGCTGCCGAGTCGTCTGCAGCTGGCTGGCCAGGAACAGTCTGGAAGCGAGGCTGGCCGCCGCCCTCTCAGAGCCCTGGGCCTGCTAGTGTCCATCCTTCTAACAAATCCACCTACTTAATACCAACTCTGGGTGGCCAAATCACTCGCCTAAATACACATAATGTTACAAGGAGCTTAATAACTACGTGAAGACTGCGTGTGTAAACAACATATTTTGTGCAATGAATACATTATTTCTATGTCATGAACTATACTATCAAATTATTCCTTAAGACATTATTGAGTGTTAATATGTAAAATATGTCACGAGGTTGATTCGTTTGTTTCTGAGACTAGCCACCATTACACAAAGCAGCTGAATTTAACTGTTCGACAGTTCAGTAACATGCTTCTTCCAGTTTATAATTTCCTTAATATGCACACTGGAGCGTATGCCCAATTTACTGACTCCTGTTCATGTGCTAGAAAAGTTATTGGAATGACTCTACTGCACAGAACTGAATATAGTGTATTTTCTTAATATTTACCAAGAGTACATTTTCAGAGAATCAATAATTGTGTTGCTTGAGGCTTTCCCGACAGATTAGTTGTAAACTACACTGATGTGTTCGCTGCACATGAAGATGTAGTTCAGTTCCACCGACAAAATATTTTGGAATTTTCGCAACATCCGACATCTGGGCAGAGAATAATAATTCTTTGAAAAACATCAACTTAACTCTCTTTCCTCTCACTTTCTGCCTAGCGGAATTTATTATAACACTGGTGTTGGCTGCAAAAACCACCAATTCGGCTAGCTGAATCTTAGGTGGAAGGTAGCTGATGTATATAAGAAGTACGACTGGATCCCAAATTAAGCACTGTGGTATTATATTAATGATTTCTCCACAGACATTAAATGTTCTCTTCTTTCGGCACTGTTTGAATTATTCAATACAACTTTTTGCATTCTGTTTGTTAATGTTCTGTTTCAAATCAGTTCTGTGTACAGCCATTAATTCCATAAAACCTAAGTGTTTCTAACAGCACGATATGATCTGCAAAAACGCCTCATAAATATCACAATTAATACAAACTAGCGATAGTTAATTATTTAAGACTTTCAACATTTGATAAGTGAATGAATAAATAACATTCTTAGCCGAGCAAGGCTTCTGGAGTCAAAATTCATATGGTAAGTAAATCATTTCTACATACATGATAGACTACTCTGGAGACATTACTTTTTCCAATATTTTGGAAAAATATTTCAGTGAACAAGACGACAATTACTTAAATCTTATTGTCGCAATTCTCAAAATAAGGTTTAACAACTACTTATTTTCAGCTGTCTGAAAAAATGCCTTGTGCCTGTGATACCTAACGTATATCACAAAGGACATTGCTTAGGACATTGCTTAGATTAGAACTTTTCAGAATTCTGTTTGAAATTCTATCAGCAGCATATGACTTTGAAATTTTTTGAAATCTATAAAAGACAGTGAAGTATGTTCGTGCTACTTCTAGCTGGTTAAAGTTTTGTGGAGCAACTTTTTTTTCTCCTGCCTCTGCAACTGATTCATTTAATCCCACTTTTGCTGCCATGTTTATAATGTGTATTCTTAAAAATACTTACAGCTTGTGAATTATCAGCAGCAACAGTCTCATTTAGTTTGATTGCTTTAGTATCTTATACATTGTTTGTCAGTACCCCACTAGTTTCAACCCTTTTTTAACCATGTCTTCTGACTGGTTTGATGTGGCTTGCCACGAATTCTTCTCTTGCTGTAATCCATTCGCCTGAGAGTAGCACTTGTACCTTACTTTCTCAATTATTTCTTGGATGTATTCCAACCCCTCCCTCCCTCTACCGTTTTCACCTCCACAGGTCACTCTAGTACCATGCTGATTATTACCTGATATGTTGTCACACTTTCTATCATCATGTCTCTTCTTCATGTCAATATTTCCATACGTTCCTTTCTTTGATGATACTTCAGAGAACCTCCTCATCTTATTAGTCCGCTTAATTTTCAAAATTCCTCTGCAGCACCGAATGTCAAACGCTTCGATTCTCTTATGTTCTGGTTTTCGTACTGTCCATTGTTGCCTAACATACAACGCTGTGCTCCTAACATTCATTCTCAGAAATATGTTCCTCAAATTAAAGCTGGTACTTTTTACCAATTCACTTCTCTTGGCCAGGAATGCCTTCTCTGTCTGTGCTAGTCTGCTTTTTATGTCATCCTTCGCTCTTCTGCAATGGATTAACTTACTTACAAGGTAGCAGAAACTTTGACTTCCTCCACTCTGTGATCGCCAATGCTGATGTTGTCGCTAGTCTCTTTCTGCTACTTCTCATTGCTTTTGTCTTTCTTCTGATTACTCTCAGTCCAATTCCTGTACTCTTTAAATCACTTCATTCAAAATATCCCACAACTTGTTCAACTTTGCCTAGAACAGCAATGTCATCATCGAATCTTTTAACTGCTGTTCTTTCATCCAGAATTTTAATTCCACTCTTGAACCTTTCCTTTATTTCCATCACAGCTTCTACAACGTATAGACTGCAAAGTAGGGGCGAAAGACAAGATCACTGACCTACAGCCCGCATCTCGTGGTCTTGCGGTAGCGTTCTCGCTTCCCACGCCCGGGTTCCCGGGTTCGATTCCCGGCGGGGCCAGGGATTTTCTCTGCCTCGTGATGGCTGGGTGTTGTGTGCTGTCCTTAGGTTAGTTAGGTTTAAGTAGTTCTAAGTTCTAGGGGACTGATGACCATAGATGTTAAGTCCCATAGTGCTCAGAGCCATTTGAACCATCACTGTCCTACACCCTTATTGATCCGAGTACTTCGTCCTTGGCTTTCCAGTCTTGTTCTTCCCTTTTGTTTCTTGTACATACTGCATGTTACTCGTCTCTCCCTACCTCTAACCTCTTGCACCATTTTACAATGTCGAAGGCTTTTTCTACGTCGACAAATCGTATGAGGGTGTCTTGATTTTTCTTTAGTAATGCTGCCATTACGAAACGCAATGTCAGAACTGCCTTTCTGGAGCCTTTACCTCTCCTGAAGCTAAAATGATAATTATCTAACAGATCTTCAGTTCTCGTTTCCATTCTCCTGTGTATTATTTTTTTCAGCAACTTAGATGCATGATTTGTTGAGCTGATTAGGCGATAGTTATCGCACTTACCTACCGTTGCTATATTTGGAATTGTGTGTATGATATTTTTCCGAAAGTCTCGTGCTACGTCGCCAGTCTAGTAGACTATTCACACCAACTTTAGGAGTCGTTTCATTGTCGCCTCTCCCACTGGTTTTAAAAATCCCGCTATAGTTGATCTCAAATCTTCCAGAGCCCTATTACATTCTGACTCTAATACTAGATATTCAGTGTCTTCAGTATCAATTTCTTCTTCTGTCACATCGTCAGGCAAGTACTCCCCCTCATAGAGATCATCAATGTCCTCTTTTCCCTTGTATGCTGTCTCCTCTGAATTTAACAGTGGAATTCCCACTGCACTCTTAATGATGCCACCATTGCTTTTCATTTCACTGACGGTTGTTCATATTTTGCAATATGCTGAGTCAATTGGCTTCCCTGCACTATCAATTTATTTCATACCTAAGTGACTTTTATTACTGTAATCCAGTCTTTCCATGAAAATTAATTTATTGTACTTCCTTCATTCGTCGATCAGTTGAAAAATATCTTCTGTTACCCAAGGTTTCCTTGCATGTAAATTCCATTTTCCTCGTACATGGGATTGTAATTCCCTTAGTTATCCATGAATTATCCTAAATCATTCATTTCCAATCTGACGTCCAGTGGCGTCGCACTTTGATCCTCCTCAAGCATCACTTAGCGTTGACTACAGAAATGTGTGGCTTTCATTGATTTGCTCGAGTATTGCACTTCATTCGTTTTAGGTCCCTATACACATTCATCGTGTTAAGTGGACTGCTGGCAGCACTTTGTAACTCATAAGTTACTCCTTGCGCTGATTTCAGACGATTTTTTACGATCACCATCCACAGTGCTCTATAGTTCCTCCTTTGGCACGTAGGTCTTCTTGATCTTCGTTATCTGTAGTTGTTCTTCCGCGTTTCCACTTCACAATCACGTCACCAGCAGTCGACCTGGACAGATTTACAAGGGTTGAAAATTCCCTAATGACTTTATTACTCAGATGACATCGAATGACTAGTCAGCAGTCAAAGTAACTGAGCTCTTCTAACAGATTCATTGTGCTGTCACTGCTGCTCTACTCGCTACACAATTCTCCCGATCTCATTTTATACTAGCTGGTACGCCTCTCTTGGCGTCTGTTGGTCCTGTGTAGCTGCAAAACGTACTCATTCTGTAATTATCAAATGCATACTCACAAATCATAGCTGCAATCATTATTGAAACAATTAGTTGCTGTAAGTGATACTACTCAAAGTAGCTCACAGGTTTCGATACCGCTTTTGCATGTGTAATGATTTTTTATGAATCTCATTTCGTAAATAATATTTTTACACATTGTATCATAGTTTAGACACTGCTCACACTGAAGTTAAATCATATACCATTGTTTAGAAAGTCATCTCAACATATATTTAAACGCTGTCTCTTGTAATTGGTTTCACTTTCAGTAATCGTACTTAACGAACATAGTCTTCAGTTGATGAACTGTGCGGTTTACCAGTACTAATGCTTTCTAGTAATAATAATATAACATAAGAGTTATCATATTGATAAGTTGATGTAGACGACACCACCAGATTTTTGTTGAACAAACTGCTAATTTATTCATTAGCCACGTCAAAGGCAACTGTAAAGATATGGTCCTGCAGTTATTTAATTGAACAAGAAATGAAACAATAAAATATATATGTAAATTGATGTAGACGACACTACCAGATTTTTGTTGAACAAACTGCTAATTTATTCATTAGCCACGTCAAAGGCAACTGTAAAGAGATGGTCCTGCAGTTATGTAATTGAACAATAAATGAAACAATAAAATATTCAGTTAAAGTACAGCTCGTATGTATGTATCCTTAGAATGGTGGCACATTCCCCAAATATCATTGAATCTTCACTGTTCCACGAAGAAACCAGTCTCATGCTTTCGAATTTGGCACAAAATAATCGGCAACTCGTAATTTATGTAACTAGTCCACTATAGCGATCCAAAACAGCGGGTAAATAAAGAAATGCATATCCTACGAAGTTCATGATCTGTTAAGGTTCACACCAAAACGCAGAATCGAAGTGCTTCTGGTGGTAAGTTCTTATGGGACCAAACTGCTGAAGTCATCGGTCCTAACCTTACACACCACTTAATGTAACTTATGTTAAGGACAACACGCATACCTATGCCCGAGGAAGGACTCGAACCTCCGACAGGGGGAACCGCGTGTACCACGGAAGGGGCCCCTAGATCGCGTGGCTACCCCGCACAGCAGAATCCAAGTATGAGCGAAATTGAGAGTTTTCGCGAGGCCTTTTGACTCTTAAATATCAATAATTTACCGCTGTAGCAGCTCCAAAACTGACTCCCAAATACCTGACAAACCACTGAATGATCTTTCTAAGAGCCACTGAAGACCCCAGAATGCCAGAGCGACTGTTCAATCGCACCACTGAGGTCTCGCAGTTTCCTCCAAAAATTACAACTTACATACAATTACAGAATAGTTGCCATCTGTAAAATATTCATACATTAACAGTTAAAATACAGATGTACGTATGCTCATTCAACATAATGAAATATACGTTATAAACATACGATATAACAAGCTTGGCTACCACAATTGTTGTGTCATCTCATGCTCAAGCTAAAGGAGGCATCACTTCTCATTAACAATTCATCATTTTTAAGGTCTGGGTGTTTTTAATATTGAGTTAATTAACTTTTATTTAAATGAATCAGAAACAGTTAATAATCTACACAAGTGTAATATGGTGATATGAGGAATTGCACATTGCGTTTATTTGTTGCGTGGCAACAGAGAATATGATGATCCGGCACATTTACATAATTTATAAAAATTTAAATTTAAATGTGTGATAAAGCAACAAATAAAGTATGTACTAACGTGTACCTTTCAGTGAGGATAGCTGTAGTTCCGGTCTATTATCTACCACATTGTTTGCCAAGTGAAATGTATAATAGTTAATCATTTTCAATGATTTCTGTGAGACCGTTTCTTATTGTGGTAAATGTTATATTTAGGCCTTAATAAATTTACCTCAGTGTCATTTCTATGTTGATATGATTGGATTTCCACTGTGACGAAACTTCGAATTATTATTGAATTATTGATTATTTCAAAGTAACTGTATTCCACCCTGCAGCACATGCTGGCAGTTTACAGTTCACTCACACATCAGACCAAATATCCTGCAAGCCAACCTCTTCCCCCCCCCCCCCCCCTCCCTCATTTCACCTGCTTGTGTAAAAGCACCGATTACCTGCCGCAGGGCGCTCGCTTCTCTGTGACTCACGTGCAATGAAAGCTTAAGCCATCCCCTTTCGCCTCTGCCCCTTCTGCCGACCAACACTTAATACTTCCACCTGACATATCTCGACATTTTATGCGTTTGGTTACAGCTGCTAACCATACAAGATTGACAAAAGAGTTCATTACAGTGCTAACTACGCTAATTACGCAGATCAGGCCTGGAAAGGCGTGGCTCACGAAGCATTCCACTCCAGCGACTGCTTTCCCCTCCAGTTCCAGCCGCAGTGTGCGATGGTTTATCTGCAGTCAGAGAGGCAGCGTCTTACTTCGACCGGTTCCTCGAAGCATAGGGATACTCTCTCGTACTTTGACAGGCATCGGGTGCTGTCAGCGATTTATTCTAATTTACTCGTATTAATATCTGTCTATGCCCAAGTTGTCATTTTAGTTGCCATTGTAGCTATTATTCTGGTTTCGATTTTCGTTATTACTATGACTGTTAAAGTTTTTGAGAATATCGAAAAGAAAGAACATCGAAAACTGTGTTTTCCAATGATGAATGGGGGATTGATTTTTTCTTTTCTTTTTTTTCTTTTTTTCTACACAATTTCGATGAAACATCCGAACGTTTAATACGTAAAATGCGCATACGTTAATAATCTTGGTCGACATTTCTCTTCACTCGTGAATGAACACACGGGCGTTATTCTCATGACGAATGATGTTCTTTAATGGATAAGCTAAAAACAGAAATAGAAAAGATACCTGGGTCAATAGGTCTTACTGAAAATTGTTTAACTGCACGTATGTAGTGTGCGCAATATTCAGAAAAGACCAGAAGTGCTTTGGTAAAGGCATACTTGTGAAAGAATGTGCAATAGATATGGCAAAAGAATTTTCTTACGAAGATGTCGCTGATGTTTAAGAGAAGCTGCTTTGTAGTGTTACACAGTAAAAAGTCTACTTCTTGATATGGGTAATAGCAGGAAACTAAATAATTTAATAGGAAACTGTCGGTCGAGAGTACTGATCGGACAATTGTCACTCAACAACTTCTTTATATTCACATAATAACAGCACCCCTCCCCAATCGATGTTTTGAGCTAGGACGCGAAAATTTGAAAACAAAATCAATTTCCCAAAAATATTCTGTAGCGCTTATCCTTCTGAAGCGTTTTATATATAAAATATATATGTTCGAGGAAATGTAAGACATGTTATTTGGGTGCGCTAGTACAGTGCCAAGCGCCTTAACACAGCATTCTTCTATTGCACGTCACTGTATTTGACTCTGTGGAATTCAAACTTGTATGTAATGGAAGCCATCAAACCTATATGCAGGACAGTGGAAATTAAAATGTCCTGTGGTGTCTCTCCCGCTCTCAGTCTGGCGGTTTGACAACCTATTCCCCTTAAAAGAAACTCACAATCAATACTGAGTGGTATTATTTGTAAACGGGAGAATAAGAGCTCTTCAGAAAATTTGCACTCTTTGTTGCCTATTAGGCTAATAACGTTCTGTTTTGTGTGACATAAAATTAAATATAGGAAACATAAAACCAGTAAAGACAAGAGACAATCAAGACAGTAGACATTTCTTCAATCTTTAGATTCAAGCATTTTTTTCTCACTAATCTTGCTACAGCTTTACACAGCATGCTTTCCTTTCTGCGAAAGAAGCTATTATCTCGCCAAAATTCGTAAAACGTTCTCCTACATGAAAAATCCAAATATCATTGCCTAATAGTGAAAAAGCTATTAATACGAACAGTACCCAAGACTGGTATGGTTTCTCGATTTTATATTTTATCATTGTATGCTAGATAAAACGAAATAGGCTTTTCTAATATTGCAGCAATTACAATAAACGCCACTTTTTGCTACCTCATTTACATAAGTACCATGACAGATTATAATTCATAAAATACCAATATGCCTGTTAGGATTACTATAAGCGAAAAGTTTTTTGTCAGGAAATAGTTTCACATTTTATTCATTAGCTCCAGTCACTCAAGTGTGAGATCGAAAAATAGTAGTACGAAATTCTTATATAGCTTTGGAATCGTCATATTCTTCCATATAATTTGTGTGATGCCCCCATCCTGGTTCCAACAAACAATCTTGTCATCACTAATTCCGTAACCATTCCTGCCATTGTCAAAACTAATTCTGCAGTTCGCCTCACTAACCCTGTCACAATCACCAGTTTAGTTATCCAGCGTTTATTCTGTGATTAGGTGTCGTTAGGCGTTCGCACAATGCGTTTTCCAAGTTATTCCGCAAACAGAACCTAATCAGCTGCTAACCAGGGAGTGTACAACTGGTCCTTAGTAGTGTACTGATCTGGCAGAAATTTTCTGCCAAAATTTCATTTTCTTGGCTACACGGAAAAGATTAGTATGTAATCTTTCTTATCTGTTATCCCTGTTAGTCGTTTATTTCCACTCTAGTAGTATAAGGCTTTGGATTACACTAATAATTATAACAACGCTGATAATTCGCACACCCAGTCAACTACAGAAACAAACAATGATTAGAATTCACCCGTTCAGGTTTATTCGTATCATTTCAGCCACGTCCCCTTTTGTCCGTCGGAAAGATTTTTATTTCAAGATGCGACGGGGATTCCCCTGGCACTCTGAACGTATTCAGAAATCAACTTATGATTCACTCAGAAATGAACTTAAAATATGTTCAAAAATGTTCAAAAACCAACAGGGATGCCTTTCAAAATTATATGAATAATCAATAGACCGACGTGCGCCGGATGCTAGGCGCTTTGTGAAACAAGGGTTTTTTTTTCTTCAAGAATATGAATTTAATCTTGCAGCCACTAAAATTACCACTCGTGGTAGATACCAAGGTTTGCGCCCCCCCACCCCCATCCGGGACTGAATAATAGGCTACTTTTCTGTGCGTGAAGAATTACTTGGGTACGTTTCTAGGATCAAAAGTTTTGGACCAGTACTGTTAAAAGTGTGTGTTGACAACAGTGTCGATTTTCAGAATTGCTCTACAGTTTGTACTGGTAGTGTGCCACCTACGACCGGTAGCGCAAATAACTTCATTTGTCAACTATGGAAAAAACTGAAATAAATTATTTAACTTCCCATTGCGATATTCGTCAGGAAACACTACGTGAGGAAAGGATTAGAACGCCGTCCTCAACGACAAATGTAACGAAAATTACGAATATAATACACTGATGATGATGTTGGGTTTGTAGGGCGCTCAAGTGTGCGGTCATCGGCGCCCGTAGGAAGTCCCAATTCTTGCGCAGTCCTAGTTCTACGCAATCCAATCCAACCACTGTCACGAATGATGATGATGATGAAGTGATGAGGACAACACAGATACCCAGTCCCAGGGAGGAGAAAATCCCCAACCCGCGACCCTGGATCCAGAGGCAGCAACGCTAGCCACCAGAACACGAGCTGTGGTGAGGATACACTGAGGAATCCATTACCATATCATCGGAAGTTTAAGCAGTGCTTGTTAGAAGATGACAATTTAAATGGAGACAGATTTCTTCATTCTGAATATCGTTGGCTGGATGCCGGAAACAGCCTAATCCTTTTTCTCCCTTAGAAGTTTTCAACTTTTTAAATAAAAACGTTAAAATAAGATAATTAGAAATTTGAAAAGAAAGTGAATAGTTCGCCTTCTTTTTCAGAATTAGCATTTCTAACAAATTATACAGATCACTTAAATCGATTTGAATTTACGTTTGCTCATAGCGAATAGGTATGTACGGTTACCAGTCCAGAACGACTGTCATCGCTGCAATTGGTCGGCATGTCTGTGGCTGCGGCGACTTCTTGACGGCAGCGCACGGGTTGAGTTGGATGGACAAGCATTTGCTGGACAAAAGTGATTCGTGAGCCACACTTTTCCAGGCCTGACACACAACTGCGTAACATATATTACTATCCGTTACGTAACTGAAATGACATGTTCTATATGTCACAGTTATGTAAGTAATCAGCTCGCTGCAGTCCTACTTCCACTGTTCTGTAATACCGGGTGATTAAAAAGTTAGTATAAATTAGAAAACTGAATAAATCACTGAATAATGTGGATAGAGAGGTGCAAATTTACACACATGCTTGGAATGACATGGGGTTTTATTAGAACAAAAAAAAATACAAAAGTTCAAAAAAATGTCCGACAGATGGCGCTTCATCTGATCAGAATAGCAATAATTAGCATAACAAAGTAAGACAAAGCAAAGTTGATGTTTTTTACAGGAAATGCTCAATATGTCCACCATCATTCCTCAACAATAGCTGTAGTCGAGGAATAATGTTGTGAACAGCACTGTAAAGAATGTCCGGAGTTATGGTGAGGCATTGGCGTCGGATGTTGTCTTTCAGCATCCCTAGAGATGTCGGTCGATCACGATACACTTGCGACTTCAGGTAACCCCAAAGCCAATAATCGCACGGACTGAGACCTGGGGACCTGGGAGGCCAAGCATGACGAAAGTGGCGACTGAGCACACGATCATCAAATGGTTCAAATGGCTCTGAGCACTATGGGACTCAACATCTTAGGTCATAAGTCCCCTAGAACTTAGAACTACTTAAACCTAACTAACCTAAGGACATCACACACACCCATGCCCGAGGCAGGAGTCGAACCTGCGACCGTAGCAGTCCCGCGGTTCCGGACTGCAGCGCCAGAACCGCTAGACCAACACGATCATCACCAAACGACGCGCGCAAGAGATCTTTCACGCGTCTAGCAATATGGGGTGGAGTGCCATCCTGCATAAACATCGTACGTTCCAGTAGGTGTTAATCATCCAGGCTGGGGATGATGCGATTCTGTAACATATCGGCGTACCTCTCACCCGTCACGATAGCAGTTACAAAACTAGAATCACGCATTTCCTCGAAGAAGAAAGGCCCGATAACGGTAGATGTGATATATCCAACGCATACCGTGACTTTCTCGTCGTGCAATGGAGTTTCCACGACAGTTATAGGATTTTCGGTAACCCAAATTCTGCAGCTGTGGGCGTTGACCCGACCCTCGGAGCGTGAAATGAGCTTCGTCGGTCCACAACACCTTAATCAACCAATCGTGATCTTCCGCCATGTTTTGAAACGCCCACACCGCAAATGCCCTCCACTTCACTAAATCGCCAGGTAACAGTTCCTGACGCCGATGGAATTTGTACGGATAGCATCGGAGGGTACGCCTCAGTGCCAACTAAACAGTAGTGTATGGAACACCGGTGTAACGTGCGACTGCACGAGCGCTGACTTCCCCGTGCATAGACGAACCCGCTACAGTCGCCATTTCTTCCTGAACTGTTTCAGCAGCATTACGCCTTGTGCTCGGTCGGCCACTACGGGGTCTATCGTCTAAACAACCCGTGGCTTCGAACTTCGAAATCATTCTCGCCACAGCTGCATTTGTCAACGGACCTTTACCCGTTCGAATCTCCTTCCTATGGCGATAGGATCGTAACACTGAACTAGCACATTCCCCATTCTGATAATACAGCTTCACTAAAAGCGCCTTTTCAAGTAACGTCAACATGCTGCGACTGCTGGCGCATCTGATTCTCTCTCTCATTACAGCTCCTTTTATACACGATTGTCATGCGTATTCACTGACGTTTTGCTGTCCAGCGCCATCTGTATGTCATTTTATGAACTTTGTTTTTTTTTTGTAATAAAATCCGCATGTCATTCCAAGCATGTGTGTCAATTTTTACCTCTCTGTCTACATTATTCCGTGGTTTATTAAGTTTTCAAATTTATACTGACTTTTTGATCACCCGGTATATTGACCATTAGTTATTTAAATAAATAGGCTCTGTTTTCTGAGACACATATACGCTATGTAATCTGGTTAACAATGAACACTGTTAAAATAAAGTAGTGGCAGTTAATTGACTTGAATCAACAGCATATGAATAATCTGCAAATTGCAGACCTGTCGACCCGTCTGCTCAGTCAGATTACACTTGGATAATTTTCATACGAATACTGTGATAGCCTACGCGTGTCGTTTGTATGAAACCGTCAATGGCTAAATTAATAACAATCTGCGCCTATTGTGAGGCACTGCATTGAAAATCAGCTTGTGAACCTATTGTTATTTCGTGGTCTCCCTCTATTAAGCGTAGTGCAAATTTAAAACCTGTTCAACATAAGAGCATTTCGCTGTTGTTAATAAAGCATGAGCAGCAGCTATACTGCAGTTTTATGACCTGATGATCTTACCACTCTTTCAGTGTTTACAGACTGGATGACACTCATGCTTATTCTTGACTTCACTGTCAACGTTTTTGTTCCTTGTCCCCTGTTCTGAAGACAACTGCTTCTCCTTTTATGTTATAAGAAGCCAGAAACTATCTTTCGCTACACACATGCACTGGTTTTATTTTCAAAAACATTTTGAGACCACTTTCTTGTTGTTCGGATATGGATTCCTTCATATGGAACTTTCTTGATTACTAATGGTATGCGCTTTTGTAGCTTGCAAAGATTCTGTGGAGGTTAATATTTTACAGTCAGTGCTGTGATGCTGTCTTTTCATTGGTGTTCCACCGTTTCGAGGATAGTGACAATGACTGTGATCTTAAGAAAAGCAATATCTAAGTCTATAAATATCACGGGATGTGTTGCTGATTTATGGTGTTCATTTTTCGGGCCAGTGCATCTGACTAGTATTAGTAATTACATTATAGTCGCTAAACGTAGTCATTGAAATGGAAATAACTCACTGGCCAATACTCCAGGAATGTGAGCCACCAATGAGCGCCGCGGCAGTCAGCATTATCTTTGAGACATCAGCTTATGAACCGTGAGCCCACTCAGTGAACGCATTCCATGGTGAAACATTCTTCCTGCTGGAAGTACAACTGAATAGTGGCAACAATGCAAAAAATTTTTGGCAATTCTGTGACCACTGAGTTACTTCCAGTGAGCCATGGAACGTGGGTGGGACTGGAGTGATAGGTTTCTGCGACTGAGAATAGGTTGGACTAAAACAATCTGTCCTTTATACTTCAAACTCACATATCTTTAACAACTACTTTAGATCTTGGGGATCTAACACGAATTTGGAATGCCCGACGCCATCTCAGTGAAACCGGCGTCAGACGTGAGAACTTGACCCGGCTAGACCTGTGCGGCGTCGGTAGCAACGACGGCGCCAATCTCGAAGAGGGCGGAAGACAACTAGAAAGCTCTTGTTCTGAGACAGAGACTTGAGTAAGTATTGTGCTCTATTGAACACAACTTACTTTACACTCAAATTAATGGCGCCAATGGCTAACAACATTTAAAATACGCTAAAAGAAACATTCATTGATTAAATAAAGACTTAAAGAAAATAAGTTTCTGATCCCAATAAAATGGAAACGACAAAAAACAACGCACTTCATTTCGGTATCATCCCAAGTATAATGCTAACTGTACAATTAGGCCTTGTCGGCTCATGGAAACATAACAACCTAGTGGCCTGAGAAATACGCAGGCTCAATGGTTACCACTCTTTAGTAATAGCAAATCACATTCATAACAAAGTTAGTTACGTGACATCATTTCGACATATCACGCTAGCAGTAGCGGTTACTACAAATCAGTGAACAGACTAGCAGCTGCTGACTAAGCTACACCCAAGCTAACTTTTATCCTAGAGCGCTTTTATTAGTTTTATCCTAGAGCGCTTTTATTAGTTTTAATGACGATAACGTCACTCACAGCTATGAATAGTTTCACGACGATATATACTAATGAAATTCTCTCAGGGTTCCAGATGCTTCAACTGATTTGAAATCTACGAGTTTTCCGTCGGGTGTTCCTTGGACATTGTCACATGGTAGCGGTCGAATCATTGCTGCTGCAGTCCTTATATAGGCGCGATGACTCCAGGGACGTCGCTAGTGCTCGCTCCAACGACACATGGGTATAGTGTATAGTGGTATTTCCATTGCGTACTTGCCGCACCCGCTTCAACCTGAAACTAATCTTTAATTTTTTTTAAAATACCTATCCATAGAATTTTCCCTGAGAAAGACAACTTAGATTTAACCTATTCATTTATTACCCACAATATATAAGCCCAAGGCAATCTGACTGCTGTACATTGACAACACGACTCCCAATTACTAACACAAAAGAACAGCCTTGACTTGCAAAAAATCCTAACAATAATACAAAACCAAAAACTATGAAATTAAAGAAATAGCAAACTACCTCCAACTCTGTTAATTGCCTAAACTCATTTCAATCAAGAATCCCGACAGTGGAAACCCCTATTCTTTTCTATAAGTCACTTACGTCACTGAAAATCTTCATAACACGAGCTACAGCAATGACAGCAAGTAGCAACAACGACCATCTAAAAAAAACAGATTCTAACTACTGTAGAATCTAACTGCTGTGAGGGATATGGTTAGCAAAAGAAAGATTTTGTTGTAGAGCAATCAATGTATTTAGAAAATTTTACCTTATTCAAATTACATCCAGTTCCAAAAATTATGTAGTTGTCAATAACTCCACTACCCAAACATTATCAACCATACATCCAGCATTATACCTTCCCTTGCATATTTTCTTATAAGAAATTTCATCTCACTTTACATTGCGTGTCCTACCAACACAGAGTCTCCAGTAAGAAAAACATGTCCATACACTTCCCTACCCACTCGCTAACTGCTAGTTCGTCTGATCACAGAATCTCTTGCCGAAGGTGCAAAGCGCTGTCAGCGATATTAACAGTCTATAGCGCTGCCAACATACAAACCGGCTACTTACATAGCCTCCCTGCTCCATTCAAAAAAATTTAGAAAGTGTTTTGGGCAGCGGCCACGACAACGGTGTTAAAAATTTTATGTTAACAATATCAAATAGAGCATATGCACACAAAGGTTAAGTAATATGCTGTTTGTCAATAAAGTAAAAATTCTCCTCACAGTCCCTAAAGACTACATCAGAAGAGAATTCTACACCAGTTTTAAGCACAAAGGCTGAGCAGCATACGAAAATACACGAGTAAGTAGTGGACAACCATGCAGTCTTGATGAAGTAGTGTTGTCCTCCCTACAGAAATATAGTGCTGACTTTTGAGACTAAGATTTCAGTTGGTATACATGTGAAAACGTAACCACAATAAGACTGTGTCGTCTGTTGCCTGTAAAAGTGTACTTGTAAAATTCCTGTTTGATATGTTCCATAGGTTCTTGATTGGATAGTTAACTTCAAAACGTCGCTGCATGCTAACAGTTTCTAAATGTGACAAAGCGTAATAGTAACTTGAAGAGAAAAATTTTATTGCAGAGACTAAGTCAGAAAGCAAATCATTTCTCAATAAACGGTTTTCCATGAGAAATTGGGTGTAATCCTTTACTTTTCTTAGTACGCAGAGTTTTAGATTCAACGCAATTGTCATGCGGCATACGTCGTATCCTCTAAGGTCCATTGTAAATCAGAAAGGATTTGTGACTCAAATGTTTCTTCTTATGTGAGAATGAATTGGCTTTAATGAGAACTTTTTGACCAATGTATAGTTCCTTTGTATTTGTCTTACCATGTAGCTTTCTCCTTTTGTCTGCAGCAGAATTTATATTTTTAATAGCCAAATCAATTATGTCTTTATGCCGAAGTTTACGGAAAAGGTACAAGCTCTCCGATTCTGTTCGGTGGTTCCTCATTCCTCAGTACAAGAATAGGTGGTAAAGCAGTGGAGTCATGAGGCATTTCATTCAGTACATTTTGAAATAAGTGTAACTATCTGTCCCAATACTGATGCTTCCTGTGACGAGAAAGTCTGCAAAGCTTACGAATTTCTTTCCTAATGCATTCAGACGGGTTACAAAGTGGAGAGTACAACGAAATAAAAACAGGTTTGATTTTACGATTCCTAATCATGCTTGACCAAACAGCAGATCTGAAATGTGGTCTGTTATCTGAAATGACCTTGTCAACGTCTCCAACTTCATGTAAGAAATTTTTAACAAAGGCGTTGGATACGGAACGTCCAGTGGCTTTACGTAACGGTGTGAAAGAAACAAATTTTGAAGTAAATTAAACAACGATGAAAACGTACGAAAATCCATTCAGTGTTTTAACAAGGGGTCCCAGAATATCAACTGCAGGTAATTCTTTTAATAAAATTAGGAATAATAGGAAACAATGGGGACCGATGTGAGATGGTAGACGGTTTACCAGTTGACAAAGTTTCGAAATAGACAGAACTCTCCTAATTCTCTTTACCATGTTGTTAAAATAACAAGTCGTCCGAAGTATATGACAACGTTTTCATGGACCAAAATGTACGTAGCTGAAATGAATGTACCAGGTGAGTTTATTAAAAAAATCGTCGGGGTACAAAGTTCCCATAGCTTGTCATCAATAGTGCAACATCGGAGGGGTATTTTATTTGTAACCAAATAATAATTTGCGTATGTGTCTTTTCATGCCATTTAATTTTAATAACTTTCCAAATCGGATCCTTGTCTTGCTCATGAGTAGGGTCCTAATGTCCTTGAACGATGCAGTGACGAAGTTTTCAAAAGCTACTTTTTGAATGTAAGGAATAATGAAACTTTTTCTCAAGATTACTATATCTGATCGAGAAATACGCAGAACTATTTTACTAATGGTCATAATACTGTAAATGTTAGATCTAATCTTACGTAATTCACACAGTTTCGCAAATTATTCCTTATTCGTGCGCACGAAAACATGAGCAGTCGAACTGTTCGACAATATGATTTTAGCTCTCAGCAGGGAAAGATCCACAATCGCTACAGCACAAGCAGCAATTTCGCGGTGACGAATCTCCACTTTCGAGAACTAACGTGAGATCCTGGGGTAAATGGGCCAGGTGCTCAAGCGGTGAAGACCGTGTCTGCGAACTGAATGTCGCCGTATCGAATTCTGGTCGTACGATGTACTTATCGGTCTACATGTAACTCAGTTTCCAGCTTTCAATGAACTGAACGTCGCCGAAATCGACATGTGGCTGGAAGTCCACATTAAACTGTTGGTCCACATTCCCCGGTCGGATAACTGCAGTAGATTAGGTTCAAATTCGTTGAAATGGCTCTAAGCACTATGCGACAACATCTCAGGTCGTCAGTCCCCTAGACTTAGATCTACTTAAACCTAACTAACCTAAGGACATCACACACATCCATGGCCGAGGCAGGATTCAAACCTGCGACCGTAGCAGCAGCGCGAACTGAAGCACCTAGAACCGCTTGGTCACAGCGGCCAGCAGTAGATTAGGGACACACATCTTGCCAAACTGAGGTCAAACAAAGTTTCGCAACATGCCATTGGGCCGGCCGCGGTGGCCGTGCGGTTCTAGGCCCTGCAGTCCGGAACCGTGGGACTGCTACGGTCGCAGGTTCGAATCCTGCCTCGGGCATGGATGTGTGTGATGTCCTTAGGTTAGTTAGGTTTAAGTAGTTCTAAGTTCTAGGGGACTGATGACCTAAGATGTTAAGTCCCATAGTGCTCAGAGCCATTTGAACCATTTGAACATGCCATTGGGCCACAATAAATTATTGTTATATTAATATTATTTTGATTACAATTACAAATTATTATCATTCTCATTATTATTATTATCATTACTATTACTATTATTTCTGAGGCGCCTCGCTACGGTCCGCGCTGCTTCCCCCGTTGGAGGTTCGAGTCCTCCCTCGCGCGTGGGTGTGTGTGTGTTGTCCTTAGCGTAGGTTAGTTCAAGTTATATTATGTAGTGTGTAAACCTAGGGACCGATGACCTCAGCAGTTTGGTCCCATAGAACTCACCACAAATTTCCAAATTACTGTTATTGTTGTTATTATCATTATCAGAACTATTATTATTATCATTATCATTACGCCACATTTGACGCTCGCATCCAAACACAAAACCAGTAGCGATCTGAGACGTGCTATTGCAGAGTGGAAACGTTAAATGTTTTAATTGGCAAATCTCGCATTTGTCTGGAGACTAAAAAAAAACAATGTATCGCTTTTTGTACTAAACTTATGAGTATTTAAACAATGGAGAAGTTGTTTTGATACTACAGAATTAAGTTACATATTACACCACGGCAAAATGTTGAGACCAACTACAAAATTAATAATTTATTAAGAGCGTTCCAGGTGCCCTACCACAAAACTGACTGGTTCAAAGTGCCAGTGACAAAGTTTTTGTTTCAACTGTCATTAATCTGCGGCTCTACACTGAGGTTACAAAATCCATGGGATAGCGATATGCATATATACACGTATCAGGTACACAAGGTATAGAGGGACAGTGCATTTGCGGAGCCGTCATTTGTACTCAGGAGATTCGTGGGAGAACATTTCTCACGTGTTACTGGGAGCACGACAGGAGTTAACAGCCTTTAAACGCCGAATGGTAGTTGGAGCTAGACGCATGGGACCTTTCACTACGGGAATCGTTAGAAAATTCGATATTGCGAGATCCACAGTGTCAAGGATTTGCCGAAAGTACCAAAGTTCAGGTATTACATCTCACCTCGAGATCAGAGGCCTTTGCGTAAAGTTGTCAGTGCAGACAGACATGCAAATATTGTGAAGTGGAATTCTTGCAGAAATAATGGCCAGCGTTTCAACCTGTCATGATTTAATTTTGAAGACGTAAGAAATTGCAATGCCCGGTGATCAGTATAAACTTTTACATGTTTTCCAGAAAGAAAGAAAGAAATGAAATTTGTCAAACGCCCAAACAATAGCTAAAGCTTCCAATTCAGTGACGGAGTAATTTTTCTCAGATTTTGTTAGCATGCGGCTAGCAAAACCGATGGATTTCTTTACAGTAATGTCATTTTCTACAGCTTATTGAAATAAATGGGCAGCAAGAAGAACTTTAGAAGAATACATGTTAGGAAAGAAATCCTGTGACAGATCTGGGTGAGCTAAGTTTGGCGCGTTAAGTAGCACTTCCTTCAAAGAATCAAATTTCAACTCTGTCTGTTCGTCCCAGTTCCAAGTAGTGCTTTTGCCAGTGAGAGAACAAAGTTCTGGAGTTATTAGAATTTGCATATTAAGAAAACGACGGTAGAAATTCACGAGACCTAGAAAACTGCGAACTTGTCTTTTTGTTGATGGAACAGGAATAGCTCTGATTGCTTCCAACTTTTCAGGATCCGGCTGAATGCCCTCAGAAGAAATAATGTGGCACAAGAACTTCACCTTTGTCCTACCGAATTCAGATTTTTCCAAGTTAACTGTAATTCCAAATTCAGCAAAAATACGTAACAAACTGTTGAGGATACGATTACGTTGTTCCCAAGAGCTTCTGTTATTAAAATATCGTCCACGTACGAGGTGATGTGGCGTTTTAGAAACTCAAGTATATGGAATTTAGCCCTCGAATGAACGCTGCCGAAGGAATGTTCAAACCAAAAGGCAGTTTCCGAAATTGATAACAGACGCCGAAACAAAGAAAAGCCGTACATTTTCCAATTTCTGGATGAAGTTCAGTTTGATAAAGGTTGGTCTGAGATCAATAGAAGACAACACTTTTACGCCATTGAAATTTTGAAGACGTTCTTCCAACGTTTGCGGCCTGTATGTTTCAGGAATAATTATGGTATTCATTTGTCTGAAATCTAAGATAAACCTGATCGATCCATGTTTCTTCTCAAGAACTTGTAATGGATTATTGTATGACCTTACCGCAGGTTCAATAATGCCCTCGTCAATCATAGACTGTATTTCCGTTCTGACACGGTCCCTATAATGTGCCGGAATTACGTATTGTCTGACGCCAAATTTTGTTTGCTCACGAACACGAAATTTGTACAGAAATCCTTTACGTGTACCTGTTTTGTGAGTAAAAACTGTGGTATGTGATTGTAAGATGTCAAAAAAAGGTCCTGCCTATCAGTGTCATTACAGTTCTCAATTGTTTGAATTGTTTCTGAATTAAAACATTAGTATCTAATATTTCATCAATATCATCTCTGTCAGAACTTGCAGAGTGATTATTAGCGTCGAATTCCGTCGTAAGTTCCAAACTGTGATCTGACAAAAGTTAAAGCCGAGTTTTCCTCGTCATAGTTTGAAAGTCAATCTTCAAATTTCAAAACTATTGAATTACTTTCATTCTCTAAACTTATTTCAGCTTCGTGAAAGTCTAAATTTACTTTATACTCATTCAAAAAATCTACACCAAATATAGTCTCCGCCGACAATAATGAAAGAATTGATAATAAGAATTCTAAGTTAGTTTTTGGCGTACATCTACACTTTTTCCAAAAATTGCACCTTGTAGTTTAATTTTACGTAAAGGAAGTTTGGGCAGTCGTTCGATTTGTTGCATTTACTAAAAGCTGTTTCACTAATTACCGAAATAGGACTGCCAGAGTCAAGTATTGCCGTAAATGTTATGTCATTTGTTTTGCTGTGAATTACAGGATGTGCAATTGAAATGCCTGGGCTAGCAGGACAGAGCGGATTAGGTTGTAGAAAGGGGCCAAAATGAGTTCCTGTCAGTTGCACTCAACATACAAACTTTATTTTTCGACACACAATATTACAACAAGGATGCACAAGTTTCTTCCGGAAGTTTCACCCAAGAATATTTTCTAAATCTTCAATCTAGTCGGCTGAAGGCCTTAGCAATTTAATTTTAATGGAAATAGGCTTGAGGTCGCATATTAAGCAATAAGAGGAGTTTCAATCAAAAAGCAGCGAGTGCTCGCACTCCAACCGCACGTGCATTTCGCCATTGGCTCCAGCCCTACTCCGTGCGACAGGCGCTTGCTTGCTGCTCAACGCCAACCGTCCGACTGGACTGCGGGTCCGTCCGCGACTGCTGCTCCGTCGCGACTGCACTGCTGGTGCATCTGCCACGCACTCTTTTATTTTACTTTATTTTTTTATCTCGACTGGAGGCCACACATTGACCGAAGAACTAAAACTCAAACAGGGAAGTTAGAATGTAACAGACATGGAACAGCACTCAGAAGTTTCCAAGAGCCGGCCTGCGATTGTAACATTAACGCCCGTTTAGGTGAGACAGGCAGCCTGACCAACAATCTCTTAACTGGAAGGCAATTCAACCGACAGACAGCCGCCGAACCAACCAACCACCTGATTTCGGTCACCAGACCAACAGCACTACAACCAAAATGGCAGCGAGGCGAAGAGACCAGTAACATTCGTCTTCAAATGGTTCAAATGGCTCTGAGCACTATGCGACTTAACTTCTGAGGTCATCAGTCGCCTAGAACTTAGAACTAATTAAACCTAACTAACCTAAGGACATCACACACATCCATGCCCGAGGCAGGATTCGAACCTGCGACCGTAGCGGTCGCTCGGCTCCAGAATGTAGCGCCAAGAACCGCACGACCACTCCGGCCGGCCGTCTTCAAATATTGGTGTGTTAACAAGCCAAGAAACAAAAACTACTGACATACATGAACATCGCAACGGCAGTGGAACTACACGCCATAGCGGACAGCACCAACACGATAAGAAAACTTTCACTCGCTTACCTGTCGCAACCAACCAATTGGTTACTGCAGTACGTAAACAGCATTACAGCATTTAAAGCACTGGTCAGTCGAACTGACACAGGGTACACAGTGTTGCATGAAACACTGCCACAAGACACTCGAATCGCTGATGAACAACTAGAACCAATCACCGGCGGACACACACACAAACCCAAAGGACGGTTGGTGACGAAACACACGTCGTCTGACCAGACGACTGACCAACAACCAACCAAGATCGTTGGCACTGAAATCATGTGCGTCCGCTGTCTGTCGGGAACTGGGAGACACGGCGATCCGGGCACACTGGTTCGGACCCAATCACGTAGAGGTAACTCTTGTCCATTGGCCACGACGTCTCCGCACAAGAAGGAACCGAGCCACGTCCAGCAAGATGACCCAGTGACGAGGCCCAGAAACGGTCAAAAGACACATCGCCCAAAGAGGCGACCAACTGAACGACCGACCATCTCCGTCCGTCGGACAGTTCATCCTGTGTCGCAAGCGGTCGGCGAGTACTGTCTGTCAGCGCCTCCCTAGCGCTCCGTCCCCAACTGCTGCTACGTCCTGACTGCACTTCTGCCCCGTTGCAACTCCAACCGCTCCAGGTCGGATCTCTCCTCACGACACACCATGACCGGGAAGTAAGATCCATCCAGCAAAGATAATTCGGCAGGTCTAATATCGATACATGCTGCTACTGCTGCCATTCACAGGCCGGCAAGACAGCAATTCAGTGACACCAGTAATGGAAATTCAAATGACGAGGCGGCCGTATGGTAAAAACAAAACGTTAAATAATAGATGTCACGAACATGAGCCATGCACGACTCAGCAGTATTGTTATGTTTCATGCCATGTTCCTGGAGTAAAGTGTCCCTAATATCTTCCATGTTCACGTAATTGATAGTCATGTCAGGTACGTCGTCAGCCTCATAAGTAGGTTTTGTTGCTGCCTGTAGTGGGAGTCACTGTCTATTATCTCTTTGTTGTCGAAACTGGAGGTCTAATTTCTACAGTTTCAACTTGTCGAGAGGGTACTGTCCTATTTGAATCACCCCAGTTGGCTCTGAGCACTATGGGACTCAACTGCTGAGGTCATCAGTCCCCTAGAACTTAGAACTACTTAAACCTAACCAACCTAAGGACATCACACACATCCATGCCCGAGGCAGGATTCGAACCTGCGACCGTAGCAGTCGCACGGTTCCGGACTGCGTGCCTAGAACCGCGAGACCACCGCGGCAGAATCACCCCAGTTCTCATTAAATTCAGGTCTGTTGTCATGACTACAACGTCTATCGTCTTGTCGGTAATTTCTGTAGATTCTTCCTTGTCGATTAAGCGGTGGAGAATTTCTCCCGAAATCGTAATTACGGGGTGGACTATTGCGTCTGAAGTCATTTTGTCTCCTTTGATAATAATTATTCTGGTTCGCATATTGTCTATTTCTATCTATTTCTACGTATGTCCCTGTTATAGTCATTATCGCGAAAATGTGATCTGTTTCCGTAATTATTGTTATTCTGCCAATGGTTGTCGAACGGGCGTCACGATTTGATCAAGATTTGCGCTATAACGATAGACTTGTCGTGTACAGTTATTTTTCCTGCTGTCACAATATTGTGATGTATGTGACCTGTAATTGTTGTTTTCCTGTTTTCGCATCCTGCGATTGTCCATGTCGATTACCAGTTCTTGCAAAAGTCTCTGAAAAGCTTGGTAATCATTTTTACAACGTCCATCCAAAATAATATATCTTAAGTGTTCAGGCAATTTAATTAAGCAAATGCGAATAAGTTCCGAAGGGCTGTACGGGTTTCACAAATACTGATTCTTGTGTAACATATCTTCAAAATATTTTGCAGGGCTGGAAAATTCAGACTGTTCGAAATGCTTCATCATTATAATACTGTGTTTTACTCCATCTTGTGAAGCCTGAGACCAATATGCAGAAAGGAAGGCATGATTAAAACCTCCTTCACTTTGACAGCCGCAAATAGCCAAGAACATTCTTACAGCTGGTTCATTTTCTGAAAAGCCACGCATAAATTATAGATTAGAATATGACTAACTGTAAGTAATTGACAATTGATGGAGAGACATCAAAGTTACAGGTAGTCTGAATAAACCACTTGTTGGCCGCTGATGCATCGTCTATCCGGTTCGTGATTACCCTTTCAGTATCAACTAAGGCCGGAAAATGGTTCATTGAAGCGCCGAAACTGGGAGCTACACAATGAATGACAACATAAGGGCGGCTGTAGGTATTTCTTTTCTTACAATAGTAAACCAAAGCTTCTGGGCATTGGGTATAAAGGGCGAAGCCTGCTCGACGAAATACTCTCCTGGCCGCAGCAGTGTTGATATGGTGGCTCATGGCACCAAAACGTGGAATCTTCTCTTCACGGCAACATAGTAGAAAGGATGGAGATTTTAATACCGTAGCCTTCCTAGCACGCAGCTTCCCCATGCATTTGGTGCTGCGCCACATTTCCTTCCCGTAGTGGTACCTTATATGTAATGGCATAGCTTCGTGGCGATATATGGCAATAAAATTCTCCTGAGCTTCCAGCCCCGTCTATTGGTTTAAAATATATGAGCTAGAAAACGGACACCTACTGCATTCAATGCAATACAATAACATAACTGCGAACCTTGTCCATCCAATGAAGCTTTCTAATGCAGTTTTCTCCAGGATTAATTCCCATATGCTATAGCACTTTCACCCTACCAATGTTCCCATCATTAAAAGCAATAACAGCATCACTGACACCCACTTTAGTGTCTTCATTCCCGCAAAAACATTTTTTGGTGAGCGAGTCCATATAAGATTACTGAACGATTCATTGTGATTTTGAGGCTAACCATGCAGACACTTGTCAGTAAATCAGGATTTGCCAGGTCTCTGTAAATAGGTTTTATAATATCCATGGCTGCTGCTGGGATGGAATGTTTATGGCTGTATGAACTGTTTGAGTACTGGGCTTTGCGGTAATTGCACCATGAATCACGTCCAGAAGGCCAAAGGTGGTGCACTGGTTTTTCATCAGTTGACAGTCTGTGGAAGAAGATAGCCCATTCTGCCTTCTTCATTTTCAACAACTCCTCGGTATTATTTCTAACGGCCGTCCCGTAATGGTGCTGTAGTTGATCAATCATTTTGTCTGTCAGCCTGCCTCTTATGTTTTTACCACGAGAAAGTTATTATCTCTCAAACTTTGTTTCAACATCCTCAACCTGGAGCACATCCTCTTCTGGACATGTTTTGTGGTAATCATCTCACCATAAAGCTGAGCGGCTACTACACTGTTATATGCTTTTGAGTCTCCATCACCAAAGAACTTAGTGTAACACACTCCCCTTTCGTTCACAGGTCCACTAAAAATTTCAGTAGCTGCAGAGGCCTCCATATCACCACTTGTTCCTTCATAAATTCTGTCACAGATATGCCGTTCTTCATTTCCTATTTTACACTTATAGCAATGTTTTGTTAAAATGTGGAAACCTATTACCTTTCCAGTATCCACACTGGTCACTGCAGCAATAGAATTCTTTGAACTGTAGCCGCACTTCTGCCAGGTACCATCAGAAGCTACTGCTATGTCAGTGATACCAACATTTATTTCAACAGCTTCGTTTGCTGCACCCTTCATTCACTCACATGCAACAGATTCCACAGCAGCTCTTATAAATCCTACATACTTGTCGATTTTACAAGGCGGGCATGGCATATTCATCACAGCACACATTGTTTCTGGTGCAGTGTCTCCTTTGGCAATAACTCGCAATTCATAAAACCACCTAACATTTACTTCAAAATAATTATCTTTACACTTACCAGAATTCCAAAATGAATGAGTATATTTACAACTGGCACAATTGATGAAAAGTTTCCTCGCTAGTCCATCTTATACCTCACTGTCTTCATGAAAACTAACTGGCCGTCCACATACACTCCTGGAAATGGAAAAAAGAACACATTGACACCGGTGTGTCAGACCCACCATACTTGCTCCGGACACTGCGAGAGGGCTGTACAAGCAATGATCACACGCACGGCACAGCGGACACACCAGGAACCGCGGTGTTGGCCGTCGAATGGCGCTAGCTGCGCAGCATTTGTGCACCGCCGCCGTCAGTGTCAGCCAGTTTGCCGTGGCATACGGAGCTCCATCGCAGTCTTTAACACTGGTAGCATGCCGCGACAGCGTGGACGTGAACCGTATGTGCAGTTGACGGACTTTGAGCGAGGGCGTATAGTGGGCATGCGGGAGGCCGGGTGGACGTACCGCCGAATTGCTCAACACGTGGGGCGTGAGGTCTCCACAGTACATCGATGTTGTCGCCAGTGGTCGGCGGAAGGTGCACGTGCCCGTCGACCTGGGACCGGACCGCAGCGACGCACGGATGCACGCCAAGACCGTAGGATCCTACGCAGTGCCGTAGGGGACCGCACCGCCACTTCCCAGCAAATTAGGGACACTGTTGCTCCTGGGGTATCGGCGACGACCATTCGCAACCGTCTCCATGAAGCTGGGCTACGGTCCCGCACACCGTTAGGCCGTCTTCCGCTCACGCCCCAACATCGTGCAGCCCGCCTCCAGTGGTGTCGCGACAGGCGTGAATGGAGGGACGAATGGAGACGTGTCGTCTTCAGCGATGAGAGTCGCTTCTGCCTTGGTGCCAATGATGGTCGTATGCGTGTTTGGCGCCGTGCAGGTGAGCGCCACAATCAGGACTGCATACGACCGAGGCACACAGGGCCAACACCCGGCATCATGGTGTGGGGAGCGATCTCCTACACTGGCCGTACACCACTGGTGATCGTCGAGGGGACACTGAATAGTGCACGGTACATCCAAACCGTCATCGAACCCATCGTTCTACCATTCCTAGACCGGCAAGGGAACTTGCTGTTCCAACAGGACAATGCACGTCCGCATGTATCCCGTGCCACCCAACGTGCTCTAGAAGGTGTAAGTCAACTACCCTGGCCAGCAAGATCTCCGGATCTGTCCCCCATTGAGCATGTTTGGGACTGGATGAAGCGTCGTCTCACGCGGTCTGCACGTCCAGCACGAACGCTGGTCCAACTGAGGCGCCAGGTGGAAATGGCATGGCAAGCCGTTCCACAGGACTACATCCAGCATCTCTACGATCGTCTCCATGGGAGAATAGCAGCCTGCATTGCTGCGAAAGGTGGATATACACTGTACTAGTGGCGACATTGTGCATGCTCTGTTGCCTGTGTCTATGTGCCTGTGGTTCTGTCAGTGTGATCATGTGATGTATCTGACCCCAGGAATGTGTCAATAAAGTTTCCCCTTCCTGGGACAATGAATTCACGGTGTTTTTATTTCAATTTACAGGAGTGTATTTTACAACACACACATTCACCTAAGGCCCTAGTTAGGATGTGTATATCTATCAGAATACAAGCTAACCTATCATTTACATCACTTTCGTTTTGAGAAAACTGTGTATCACAACGTTTTATTTTTAATCTTCGAAGCACTAATGGGTGTTTCTATAGATACTGAAGAGTTTGCCTGTACTTCATTGTCTGTAGCTTCACAAGCCACATGTTGAACACAATTTTTCCCTCTATTCGAAAATCTACTACCACGAAACCTACGTTTCTAAAATTGCTCGTATTGGCGTCATACTTTACTTTATGGAAGATTTACCGATCTATTCGTCATTTTTCTTCGGAAGAACGTTAGCACTTGGACATACGACGCGTGTTTGTACTTGTACTGCCACACGGAGTGGCCGCGCAGTTTAAGACGCCATGTCAAGGATTGCGCGTCCCCTTCCGCTGGAGGTACGAGTCCTCCTTCGAGCATGGGTGTGTGTGTGTGTGTGTGTGCGTGGTTCTTAGGATAAGTTAGCTTAAGTAGTGTGTAAGTCTACGGACCGATGACCTCAGCAGTTTGGTCCCTCAGGAATTCACACACATTTGAACATTTTTGTACTCCTACTATGAAATGATACGATACTGTTTTTGACAGTGCTACCAGTACAAACACGTAATTTACCCTTTTATAACGCAGCAATCCACAGCCTTCTGTATGAAAAATCGCCAATTTTATTAGATCTTGAAGTAATGCACGTAAAAATTTTAACATTTTCAACTGGTGTAGATTATATTTTAAAAATCGATAAAATAAAATTACGGTATATTGATAACTTTTACTTATGGACCGTAAAACGCAACTGAGGAAGACAGGACCAAAAACGTTAAAATAAAATACTTCCCATGTGAGTTTTATGTGATATATGTATCATTTTATTCGGAAAATTGCAAATTTTATAATGAGATAAAAATCCGAAAATGTAAAAAAATCTGTTCTAACTCCCTTTTATCCCATCTAAAATAAATTTAAAAGAACATTAGTTTAAAACATCAAAAGTTGAGTCAAGATTACTCAAAACTGACAATAGATAAGGAATGACTTAAAGCTAAGGAACAACAAATAGAGACACCAGTGTACATTACGTGTCGCTAGCAGAATAGGAGTAGAACAGTTCTAAAAGCAGTTTACCACTTCAGTCACTCGCCCTTTAAGTAAACAATCATGTAACGTGAGACTAACAGACCAGCTGCCCGTACAACACTTCTTATTCACACATAAACAGAAATCACTAACCAAATCAGCAAGGTTACACTCGCAGCTTCAAATAGGTTACAGTAATTGCAAGACAACCTCGTATTTCAAACTCCACAGGCAAGGTTCACTGAGGGAATTAACACAATACTCACATATATACTTGTTCCATAGATCATGAATGCGACATTTCGTAATGATGTGGAAAGTGTCACTTTAACATAAATTTTCTTTACACAAAACAATTTGTATATATTACAGCTACTACTCCACATCTAAAAATTCATCTATTGAGTAGAAGGAGTTGTCATTCAGAAATTCATTTAATTTGTTTTTAAATGTTGGTTGGCTACCTGTCAAACTTTTAATGTGGTATGGAAATGACCAAAGATTTTTGTGGCAGCTTAATTCACCCCTTTCTGTGCCAAAATCAGATATAACCGAGAACAGTGAAGATAATCCTTTCTTCTAGTGCTATAGCCATGCACTTCGCTGTTATTTTTCAATTGGGGACGGATATGTACAAAATTTCATAGGTGATGTATGTATTATGAAGGTACAGTGAATATCCCGAGTTCCTTAAATAAATGTCTGAAAGGTGATCTTGGGTGGGCTCCAGTTATTATTCTGATTACATGCTTTTGTTCAATGAATACTTTTCCTCTTATTGAAGAACTACCCCAAAATATGCCATAAGAAAGCAGTGAATGAAAACAGGCATAGTAGGCTAATTTACTGATATGTTTATCACCAAAATTTTCAGTAATCCTTATAGCATAAGTAGCTGAACCTTACCGTTTTAGCAAATCATCAATGTATTTCTTACAGTTCAATTTGTCATCAATGCACGCAGCCAGAAATTTTGAATATTCTGCCTTAGGAACAGACCTGTTCACAGTGTATATTTATCAATCGTCTCTTGCCATTTACAGTACAGAATTGTATGTACTGTGATTACTCAAAATTTAGTGAGAGTCCATTTGCAAAGAACCACTTAATAATTTTCTGAAAGATATTTTTTCAATTTCTTCAGCTGATTCTTGTTTGTTGGGCAAAAAGTACTATTTTTGAATCATCACGAATATAGGGAAGCAAGTTATTAATATATATTAAGAACAATAAGGGACCCAAGACTGAACCCTGTGGGACACCATTCTTGATGCCTCCCCAGTTAGAGGACTCTGCTGATTTTTGCAGACTATCTGTACTGTTAACTTCAACCATTTGCATCCTTCCAGTTAAATACAAATTAAACCATTTGTGCACTGTCCCACTCATAACACAATACTTAAGCTCATCTAGTAGAAATTCATGATTCACACACTCAAAAGCCTTTGAGAGATCACAAAATAACCCAGTGGGTGATGTTAGGTTATTCAATGAATTTAATATTTGATTAGTGAAAGCATACATAGCATTTTCTGTTGAAAAGCATTTCTGAAAACCAAACTGACACTTCGTTAGTACTTCATTTTTACAATTCTACTCTTGAATTCATTACTTTCTCAAGAATTTTGGACAAAGCTGTCAGAATTGACATTGGGTGGTAGTTGCTAGCATCAAACCTATCCCCTTTTTATGCAATGATTTAACGATAGCGTTACTTCAGTCTTTCTGAAAAAATGCCCCGTTTTAGTGAGCTACTGCATATGTGATTGAGAATCCTTCTTATCTGTTGGGAACAATCTTTTAGTTCTCTGTTGGAAATGCCATCAATTCCATGTGAGCTTTTACTTTTGAGTGAACTTATTATATTCCTAATTTCAGCAGGAAAAGTGGATTGCTTTCATTTTTATCAAATTGCATAGGTATTGCCTCTTCCATATACTACCTCTCATTTTCTAATGAATAGCTAGATCCTATTTTCTCTACAAGAGCTAAAAAATGATTATTAAAAATGTTTTCTGCTTCCAACTTATTGTCAACAAACTTTTAATTAAGTTTGATAGAAATACAGTCTTCCTGTGCCCTCGGTTGC